>NW_015639777.1:1629878-1657092 GCF_001515625.1 Sinocyclocheilus rhinocerous | reverse complement strand
GTGTGTGTGTGTGTGTGTGTCTGTGTCTGTGTGTGCAATGGTGTCCTGAAAACTATTTAAATTCTAGTTTAATTTAGAAGGTAAAATTAATAAAACAAAATTTGTGAAAAATTATCAATAATAGACGTTTTACAAACTGCAAATCTTTAACAGAAACAGCATGAGTTGGGGGTGGGACTATCTGTTTGCCAACCAATGGCAGATGATGCTTGGGGAACCTGTGTAATAACAATCATTATTTAATAACAATCATTACTGCTTGGTGGTGCTAGTGACGAAAAATATTACACTTTAATTCTTACTGTGCTTTGCCTAGTTACAAAATGTTTTTTTATTATTATTGCTTTGCATATTTTCAGCCCAAAACATAAGAAAAGTATAAAGAAACATTTTATTTCTCATACTTCATTATAGCACATATAGCAAACAAGACAGTAATTCTGCACTAATTCCAGTGCACATTTTGATTTGCACCGATATCTACCAGCTGAATGTCAGACTAATGCAATGGCAGTGTCTGTCAAAAACTAGAATTGCCTTTCACCACCAAAAAATGTCAAGTGCAAGTGCCAGCTGAGATTGTCTGGAAGATGATGAGTGCCTGTGTGAGTGTGTGTGTGTGTGTGTGTGTGTGTGTGTGCACGCTCACTCAGGGAGCTAGGAAGAAATCTCATCATGCCATATTGACCCATTGGGACTTGGCTGTATTTACATTACACTTTTGGTCTCAATTCAAAATTCTGTCATATCGATTTCTATATTACAAAAAAAAAAAAAATCTCTCTCCTTTACTGAGATTCAGTCAAACTTGCTGCAGTTTTTGACAGTTCTCTGTCACCTGTTTCAAATATTTATAGACATGCTGGAAAACCTGCAGTAATTTAAAAAGTGAAGGGCCCTCTGACAAGTTTCTTTTTTGTTTATATTGAGGCTTTTAAATACAAAGCACTATAAAAGTTCAGACTAGATATTCTCAAATAACTGTAAACCTGACAAAAATGTCAACTTGTTCATCTTGATTTTGTACACATTCATCAAATAAAATTCCCACCTTTTATCAAAATGCATCAAAGCACAGTTAATGGGACTGTTGGATACTTGGAGCTCATGAATTTGACACTGACCTTCGCAAGCTACTGAACACCTGTTTGTCGTTCTACATAATGATTTTTGACAAAGAGGACAGTCATCCTCTGAACGATGCCTGTTGTGTTCTTTTCAACGTAAAAGCCAAAGGGATTGTGGTGGGTTTGGGGGTAGCTTGTCCCACACTAGGAAATCACACAGGGCTCCCAAGACCGGATCAAAAGGAACTGGTCCAAACCGTGCTCCTTTGTGTCATTGCACTCAATATATGTAGAGAAGGGTTTATTAGTACTTATAAAGCACATTTTAATGCCTTATTCTGCATGACCATATTTTAGATCCCTCAATCCTACCCTATACCTAAATTTAACAGCTATCTTATTAAATAGCAATAAATCAGGAGTTTATTGAGGCAAAAGTTGTAGTTAATAGTTTAACTGTTGTCGTATTTAATAGTAAGAACTGGACCTTATAATAAAGTGTGACTGACTCATTTGTGCAATGGAAAGGTTCCATGGATGTTAACAATCAATGTTAACAATTATTTTCATGCCAACCCCTAATAAACTTATAAATCATCACAGAAGGTGAAACATTTTTTTTTTTTTACAAATGCAGAGTGAGTGCATTTTAGTCAAGTCTTCATGGGTCCAGAAAATGGACAAAAGTAGTGTTACATTATATTTCTATTTTTTAATTAATAAATATTATATATGAAATTAGACAAGAGAATATGTTGATTTCACTTCTGTCATAAAAAATAAATAAAAAAATAAAATATATCCCAGAAGCGAATTTGTTTTTTTTTTATTTTATTTTTTTTGTCACCTCAGCAGGATGGTGGTCATGCATGATAGTGATTTCATCACTGTATCTAATTTATAGGTTATTTACAAGCAATCATACAACTCACCCCATATTAGAACCATTCATGGTCTCCCCTTCTCTAAAGTAGCTACCATATCATACGTGCGGCTCAAATATCACTGGTCAGTTTGCCAGACAGACCTTCAGAATTAATTTTCTTCTACTAGAACCCCAGGCCTTGACAGACTGTAAGCACACCCAAAATCAAACCAAACTCCAGCAATATCTCCAAACTGTCAATTTTGATATCAAGCCTATATAAAACTTATTCTAAATATCTCATGGTTAGGTCCTCCCTTCATTACCTTTTCTCTATCCAGTCCTCTCTCTTTTGTCTCTTTCCACAAAGGGACATAATGGAAGAATAGCACTGCTTTTCTTTATTGATCAGAGTGAGTCAGGTTGGGCTGTCAGTGGAAGGCAGAGAGTTCTCTAGCCACTGACAGGCTAGAGATAGAACCAAACTGACAGACATAGTTACGTTC
Organism: Sinocyclocheilus rhinocerous; assembly: GCF_001515625.1. Classification (NCBI taxonomy): domain Eukaryota; kingdom Metazoa; phylum Chordata; class Actinopteri; order Cypriniformes; family Cyprinidae; genus Sinocyclocheilus; species Sinocyclocheilus rhinocerous. The sequence continues at coordinate 1,654,654 of NW_015639777.1, read as the reverse complement.
AATGTAGTAGGAGAGAGAGAGAGGGTGGGGAGCAGGATTTGGATTGTTGGGGCCGAAATGGCAGTCGCAATTACCTTCAGTTCCTATTTCCTCCAGATCGTCTCAACATAGCTCAGACTCCATCAAAGCCCAGCTAGCATTGATTTCCAATAGGCATGCAGACAAATTTAATTGTGCTATCTTTGAGTTTTGGAACAGCATGCTTTTGATAGCTACAATCAATGTGTGTGCTTTTATTGTGAATTTATCAACATGCCATAGCAAGGATAAAACAATCACCACCTTGACAACTTGAACCTTGCCAACATCTTTTGTCACCTCATTAAATTTATGTTCAGAACTATTTTACTCCATTTATTGTAAATTATGTTTAATTAATTAGCTTTTTCGGTATATAGTATATAATCTTGGATGATTTGGAATCACAAAAGAGAAAAGGATTTCAACTCATGTCAAAAAAAAAAAAAGCATTTAAAATGCTTTAATGTTTTCAGTAATGCGCATATATGGAATTGTTGCTGTATGATTCCCTGCTAGGGATCCATTGTAAATGCAAGTGCAAATTAATGTAAACATGTTTTTTATTTGAGGAGCAAGTCAAAAAAAAAATTTTTTTCTCATAATTGATAACATGCCACAGCTTTCTAGAAAGATTAAACTGAATCTAGCCTGGAATATTCCATCAAGTAAAGAAAAAAAATTTAATTTTCAAAAAGACCTGGCAGTAAATAATTACATATTACACTTGCTTCATAACCTAGCGTTTCACATCCTACTACATTCTACAAACTTGGTAGAATGAATTTATATCTGCGCAGAAATTATACTCAAAATACCTGCTACTAGCAATACATTAAACAAATCTATAGTGGAAGAAAATACGTGAAGCAGCAATGTGGTGTTTACAAAAGTTAACTGTAATTTGGAGTTATTTCAAACTATCAGACAGCCAGAGAAGCTTGTCTTCTGAGAGAGGAGAGCCTAGCAGCTCTGTTCTTCTGTTGAACTGATATCTGAATAACTGTCTGCCATGCATTACAGTGGAGTGACAGAGGAAGGAAAATCACCTGTTTTGTTTTGCATAGATAACTGTCACTCTGATAGAGCTGTCTTCGTCTGACAGCTCAGCCTGACTGCAGTGCAAATATCAAACGTCACCAGGGTCATTTCTCACTATGAAAGCAATTAGCCTCAGTCTGGTTCCAGCAACACAATAAACTTGGTGTTCTTTGTGCTCTGTGACAGTCCAAACCAAAAGAGTGAAATACTGCATTAAAGTTACTCAGGAAAAAAAAAAAGAACTGTTATTGTGCCATTTTCCACATTAAAGAGTCAAGAGTTTAACTAACAATTTGTAACAACTAGGCATACAGAATAAGCATAAACTGTAAAAATCAATAAGCCACATCTATCTATCTATCTATCTATCTATCATATAATTGTCCAGAAGCCCAAAAATAAATAATGTGATGTGATAAGTAAATTTGGCTTCAAAAGTTAATGCCATAAGAATAGGCAAGCATGAGATTTTAGACCCAAAATAAATGCCTGTTATCCTTCCAAACTGCTTTCTTTCAACCATGTAATACACTAGTTGAGTTTTTACAGTTTTTCTCAGTCGCTTTGGCGCATTTCTCAGATCAGAAATGAAATTCTCAAAACTACTTGTTCAACCTCCACATCATCTAGTCACTTGCGCACATCAAAAAAGCAGTTTCTCTTTCTTTCGAACAAGTTGCGATTGCTTTGGTACATTTATGCAATCAATGACACAAGGACTTTTCATTCTGATGGCACTGATATGTTCATTGTCATAAATACTTACTTTTGAGAGATGAACTAAAGATTTTGAGTAAGTTACAGGCTTTTGCAGGTTATCCATTTTGTGGTGCTGTTTGTACGAATTGTTTTGAGAACTGCACATACTTCTTTGCAAATATTAAGGATGATTCGAGAAATGCACCAAAGCGACCGAGAAAAACTGTAAAGACATTTCTGGCCATTTTATTTTCCATATACTGAAAGTGAATGGAATGCAAAGTTCCAAAATGATATAAAAGCACAAGCACAAATGTTCAGAGACTCATGTGCTATTCTAAATCTATTAAAACTACAATGTGATTTAGAAAACAGATTGAAATTGTAATCTATTTGGATGTGTAAGTTACACATCATTATTATAATGGTTTAAACTAGGAAAAACAAAGAAGAAAACAATCCTTAGACCAGTAATAATGTATTATTTAAAAGGCCATCATATAAACACATTCATCCAGTTATGAATACACAAACACAATTTCCCCAAGCAAAAACTTTCGTAAAATTGTAAATTATTAATTTATTCGTTTATTCAATTATTGGGGAGAACTACTGCTCAGCAGCATCAGTCATCTTATCTAGAGTAGATATATATCAGTAAAACAGCAGAGAGGGAACGGATTAGGCAGATATGAGATTCCATTGAGTGAAAGTCCTGACTCTTGTCTTCCTTTCACTGTTCTATAGTTTCTGCTTAATGAAGCTCAGATATGTGTAGCTCAAACTCATTGAGTTTCCATTCAGTCCTGGAGGCCAGTGCATGTCCTTGAATCTGACATTGAAAACTGAGTAGGATTGCCGATTATAGACAAAGAACCATTTCACAAAATGATAAGAGTTGTCATTGAGTAACTTTTTTGGTGACAGCTTGTGAAAGGGAGAAAAAAAGGAGTGAAATGCTGTTCTTATTGTGCTCAAGGTGATTAAATAATTGTGGAAATTTAGACAATATGAGAAAATTAAAGGGCACTTTGCAGAAAGTAAAGCAAACTGTTTAAGTTAAATTAAAGGTGGTTCCATAAAAGTGGACAATAACAATATGGTCTATACCAGAGGTTCAAACAACTAGTGGGTTGTGACCCAAAAATGAGTTGCATATTTATTCGAACAAGGCTGTGGACAGCAACGAATGCACCAAATTAAATTCTACATTATTTGCTGTTTAAATTCTGTAAAACACAATGTGTTTTTTATGGTGAATTACTGATGGCGGAGATTAATAGTAGTTTATATAATTTATTTAAATTATTACATTTCAATGCTTTATTTCATAAAAAAAAATACTTTCATAAAATTAATTATTTTGGTACTATGTTCGGTCAGCATTTGATGTCCAATGTAAAATCCTGAAGCAAAACCAGTCAAAAATCACAGCTCTATAGCACCGACTCGTCCTCCACCTCATATAAAATAAATATTTGTTAAACCCACTCCTCCTCAAGCTCATCAATTTTGTACAGAGGCTATGAAATGGCCTTGGCTCACTGACTACTGGATCAAGTTCATGTCAAGAAATTAACATTTTCAAAACACTGCAAAGATGAACATCTCGCTCAGAAACATTTGCGGGTATACAACCATCTCCAGAGTTGGCCCATGGGGCTTGCTGCTCGAGGTTTCCTGGGTCCAGGGTTCCAGGCTGCTTGACACGCCTGAGAGTGAATCACGGTAAGCTGCGGAGACGAGGAGAGGCGGAGGTCAGTTCACGCCTGCAGGCAAGCTCATTTGCATGCGTTTAGGGGCGGGACCTGATGGTGCTCTGTTGCAGGCACACTCAGCAGGACATCGTTTACATAATTGATGAAATATGATAATAATGCAAGCTGGCTTTGGCTTGGCAGGCTGGAGCAGCTCCCAAGGAGCTGGGCCTGGGCGAGCCTTAGGATGTGTGGCAGAGAGAAATCAAGAGAGAGAGAGAGAGAGAGAGAGAGAGAGATATTGAAGCCTGGAGCAAAGTTTTTTGGGAGGTGTTGTTTGTGGATTGACATTCCTCTAAAGACCACAGTGGCATCGCCAGTGGTGGCCTGGTTGCCTTTGTGTGGTTAGTATCATGAATATTTAACATTCTGCTGTAAGGCACCCGAAGCCTTCAAGCAAATCTAAAGACTTATTTGTGTGGTAAACCAATAAAAATATACAACTGAAGTTTTTGGTGTACATGTACCATGTTCTTATATATAGTATTTGACATAAGGGTAACACTTTATTTTAAGGTGTCCTTGTTCAGCCTGGTCTAATGTTTATACGTAGGTATTAATACGTAACATTTACAAGCACAAAACGTACACTTTTGTACGTTTTTATTAATGCTAAAACGTACAATTTAGACGTATTTCAATGTTTAAACGATTGCAGAAATGTTATTTATTTTAAGGTTTAAAGTGAAGTCTTGTTTAACATTATGTAGGCATATTCTTGGAAACGAGCTGGCAGCAGAAATCACACAACAAAACGAAATGTTATCATTTCATAAGTAAATGAGTAAACAATTTAATAATACAACTGAAAACAAGGTAATTCATATGACAACTGAAAACAAATAAAATGAATGCGGCGATTTCAATATTCATAAGGATTCATTTTTAGGTGTCGTCAATACGTCAGTTTTGTACGTTTAGATGCTGAAAATACGTCAGTATTGTACGTTTTAGTGCCTGTAAAAACGTAAGTAAATGTACGTTTTATAGTACCACATTTTACGTAAAATACATACAAATTATGAGATCACGTTGCCTTGTTACACATGCTACATGTACTTACTATTATAACAATTAATTATGCATAATTACATGCAAGTAATCCTAAAACAAACCCTAATCCTAACCCTAACCATATAGTAAGTACATGTAGTTAATTAATATTACTCAGTACTTAAATGTATAATTACACTGTAACAAGGACACCTTAAAATAAAGTTTAACCAACATGAGTATGTGTTTAGAGTACTACTGTATAAAATCACTCTAAGCCAAAATGCATTTAACAAGTTTTAGCTTAAAATGTTTCTATTACAATGTAATTACTAATGAACAACACATATAATAATTTTGAGTTACACTTTATTTAGGTGTCATAATGAGTGATGTTTAATAACATGTACAGTACATGTACTGTACATGTTAATAACATGTGCTTAACTCCGCCATTGCTGGTCCCAAGCAAGTGTGAAAGGAGGAGGGTTGGGCGTCGGGCTAGCAACCCATCCCTGTAAAAACCAAATTTGCTACGGAAACGACAAGAGAAAATACATAAAATTAAATTGGACGCTGGACCTCGGATCCTAGGTATCTAGATCCTACTACGAAGGTTTTTGACCAAACCCATTGTGGAGTCCAGCGCCTCATGACGGATATGATGTTGACTGCAAAGAAGATCACCCAAATGGGAACTTGGAACGTACGTACACTTCATCAAAGCGCCCGGCTAAATCATTTACTTAAGGAATTTGAGCAACATCGATTGGATCTGCTTGGCATCAGCGAAGTTCGATGGACAGGGAGTGGTGAATTGACAAGTGATGGAAAGAAGATCCAGTAACACTTTATTTTAAGGACCAGTCCTCGCTATTAATTAGTTGCTTATTAGCATGCATATTACTAGCATATTGGCTGTTTATTAGCACTTATAAAGCAAATATTAATGTCTATTTCTGCATGACCATATTTTAGATCCCTTAATCCACCCTGTACATAAATTTAACAACTACCTTACTAACTATTAATAAGCAGCAAATAAAGAGTTTGTTCAAGGAAAACTCTTAGTTAATAGTGAATATGTGTTCCCTATTCTAAAGTGTTACCGAAGATTCTGCACTCCTGTAAAGGCAGCAAACACGTCTGTGGTGTTAGACTGGTCTTTGGGAAACAAGCAATACGTGCCCTGGTTGGGTGGAAGCCAGTTTGTGATTGGATCATCACGTCCCGTTTTGCATCGGCCCATATACGGACAACGGTCATTCAGGTTTACACACCAACTGAGGAAGCAGATGAGTTTTACGATGTGCTACAGATTGACCATGTCTGCATTAGTCGACAGCGGAGGATGGCTTTGCGGGATGTGAGTGTGGCAGATGTAGGTCCAGATCATTACTTAGTCCGTATAAATCTAAAACTCAAACTGCAACGACATGAAGGAAGATCTGAAACTGTCCAACCATTTGCAATTGAAAAGCTTAAAGACCAGAATATTGCAGATGTCTTCACCCTTCAGCTTTCCGATTGATTCCAGGCTTTAGCTGATGTGGCAAATATAGAGTATAAATGGCACAACTTCAAGGAAACATTGACCACCTGTGCGCAAGAAGGGATTGGCCGAAAGAGGCAGAAGGAAGAATGGGTTCAGGATAGATCATGGGACTTGATTGAGCTAAGGAAGAAGGCCAAAAAGAAATGTGACCAAGTCCAAAAGGTTGAAGATAAATGAATGGCATTACGTGCATACGCTGACCTTGACCGGGCTGTGAAACAGAGCTGTAGGTGGGATAAGAAAGACTGGTTGGGGAAGAAATGCAAAGAAGCCACGGATCTAAATAATACCCGCACCTTGCACCGAATTGCTTAAGACCTATCAGGAGCCTGGAGGAGCTCCTCCGTTCCAATCAAAGACAAGAATGGCAAGTTGCTCCTTACCAGAGAGGAACAGAATGCCAGATGAGTCAAATACTTCCGAGAGACATTTAATCAGCCGCTTCCCTTAAACACCTATGACCTATGGTCAGTAGGAAGCACAAGAGGAGCTAAATGTGGTACAATGCAGAGATGTGGCAATATAACAGCAGAAGAAGTTCAAATTGCCATTAAGATGCAGAAATTAAACAAGGCAGCTGGCTTGGATGAAATTCAGGCAGAACTTTTGAAGAATGGTGGCCCCATTGTAGTAATGAAGTTCATTGATCTCTTAAATGCATGTTGGCGAACGCAAGCTGTTCCCAAAGACTGGCAAAAGGGTACTGTCATGAAGTTACCAAAGAAAGGGAATACAATGGAATGTACAAATTGGCGTGGCATAAACCTCTTTTCAGTACCAGGAAAAGTGGTTTCCACAGTTCTCCTAAGACGATTGCAGGCAGCCATTGACAAACGCCTCCGAGAAGAATAGGCTGGCTTCCAGAAAGGACGGTCATGTAGCGAGCAGATCTTCGCTTTGCGTAACATTATTGAACAGTAGGTGGAGTACAAGCATCCGCTTTCCATCAACTTTATCGACTTCAGGAAAGCCTTTGATAGTGTCCATCCTGAATCCTTATGGAATATTTTACAATTATATGGCATGCCAAATAAATTCATAGCTGTCTTCCAGTACTTGCATAACAATTCCAGCTGCTGCATCAGAACAGATACAGGCCACACTGACTTCTTTGTCATTAAGACCAGTGCCAGACAAGGATGCATCTTGTCACCATTCTTATTTATGGTGGCCCTCGATTTTGTCATGAGGAAGGCTATGGCAAGACCAACACAGGCATTGACTGGGATGGACAGAACCACCTCACTGATCTCAACTTTGCAGATGATATTGCTATGCTTCCTGAAAATGCTTCCTGTCAGATTACGCATTAGTGCCGAAAAGTCCAAAGTCATGCATACTGGTGCTCAAGGTGACATGTAGTGTTGTTTTTGGCGGCCTGTTTTAATTTTAGTTTTAGTCTTTATTGTTACCTTATAGACTCAAGAATACATCCATTCCAGACACGGAAGACGCTCTGATTTGAATTTACAACATTTATTTTACCAACCAAACATGTTAGAAGTACACACACATACATTTAAATAAAGACGAACCCCGAAAAAAAAGACATTTTAGCATAGTTTTTATTTAGCAAACCACATTTAGTCTCGTTTTTATTCGTCAACAATATTGCATTATACATTTAATTATAGTCATCGTCACATGACCAGCATTTACGTTGCGTCTCGTCTCGTTTTCGTCACTTGATAAAGGTTCGTTGACGACGATATTTAGTCATAATTTTCGTTGACGAAAGCAACACTAGTGACATGCCATGGATAAAGTTTGATGAATGCAACATTGAAGAGGTCGATAGGTTTACATTCCTCGGCAGCACTATTGGACAAGATGGAGATGCAGAGATAGATGTCAAATGCCTGATTGCCAAGGCATCAACAGTCTTTCAACAAATGTGCAAAATCTGGTCATCTACATCGATCTCACTTAACATCAAGCTCCGCTAATATGCATCTATCATCCTTCCGAAGGCAACTTATGCAGCAGAAACTTGGAAGGCATCAACCATTTTTTCTCACAAGGTAGACGTCTTCCATCAGTGCTGCCTGCGAAGAATACTGCACATTAGATACTACAACCACATTACCAATGAGGAAGTCCTGCGACGAAGCAATATGCCAAGACTAAGTACAATGATTACACACCACCGCCTGTGGCTGGCTGGACACATTATGCGGATGGAAAGCAGCCGCATCCCAAAGAAGGCACTTCAGTGGGTCCCACCTGGAGGACGGCGATGCAGGGGTCGACCACGACTGACCTGGCGCCGAACCTTCCTCAATGACCTCAGTTCCCTTAACATCACATGGGAAGAAGCCAAAGATCTGGCCCTTGATCGCATTCGCTGGAGAGCTCCTCGTCGCCCAATATGCCTCTTAGTGCAGCTGGAGAAGAAGAAGAAGTACAGTACTTGCTATAGGTTTAGGGGTTTGGTTTAGGGTTAATTTCTTGTAATTATTTACATTTACATTTAGACATTTAGCAGATGCTTTTATCCAAAGCGACTTACAAATGAGGACAATGGAAGCAATCAAAATCAACAAGAGAGCAATGATATACATGTGCTATAACAAGTCTCAGTTAGCTTAAGTAAGTACACGTAGCAAGTTTTTTTTTATAATATAATAAATAAAAAGAAAACAGATAGAATACAAAAAGAACAGAGCAAGCTAGTGTTAGAGGCCTTTTTTGCTTTTGTTAATTGCATAATAAATAAAAAGAAAACAAATAGATAGAATACAAAAAGATTAGAGAAGCAAGTGTTATTTTTTTTTTTTAAAGAAAACAAGCAGTGCACCGCAAAAAGACACCGCTATCATTACTCCACGCGGTCAATTATGCACAACTTACTTCATTAAGTACATGTGTGTGTGTACAACACATAACAAGGCCACTGCAAAATAAAGTGTTTCCTTATTTTGTAGAGCTACTTATAAATATACTTTTAAATATACTTTTGGTAACACTTTATTTTAAGGTGTCCTTGTTACAGTGTAATTATACATTTAAGTACTGAGTAATATTAATTAACTACATGTACTTACTATATGGTTAGGGTTAGAATTAGGGTTTGGTTTAGGGTTACTTGCATGTAATTTTGCATAATTAATTGTTATTACAATAGTAAGTACATGTAACATGTGTAACAAGGACACCTTAAAATAAAGTGTTACCATACTTTTTTTTTTTTTAGTGTCACTGTATGATTGATATTGCTTTAAACACTCTGGTTATGACCTAAACTTATATGATTAATTCCGGGCAAACCAAAAGATCATCCTTTCATCCTTAGGTGTGCAACTTTTTATTTTCCTTTTCTAAACATCATACTTTAAGAAATTTGGTCCCTTTGATCCATACTTTACGTAAATGGGAAACTAAACTAAATGTACATAATAAGTAATGCCATCATCATAATATTTGCATACTGATTGATCTTCTTTCTCACATCTTTTTGCATACTAAATTGCATATTTGGTTACACTATTTTAAGGTGTCCTTGTTACAGTGTAGTTATACATTTAAGTACTGAGTAATATTAATTAACTACATGCACTTACTATATGGTTAGGGTTAGGATTAGGGTATGGTTTAGGGTTACTTGCATGTAATTATGCATAATTAATTGTTATTATAATAGTAAGCACATGTAACATGTGTAACAAGGACACCTTAAAATAAAGTGTTACCGCATATTTTAAAAAATTTAATTCACCTTTACACTGTGCTGTGTTGATGTAAAGACAAAAGGCAAAGCAGCTCTAATGCAGAATTTAATTTACACAAAACTAAAGTTGAAAACCTAAGCTTACCTAAAACTTTAACACTATTTTTTGCATGCATGCAAGAACTGGTATTTCCTTCATGAAATGCAAATCTAGTTACCTTTGTTATTAATTATGTATAACATTGTAATATTGTTGAAATTCTTGTGGTGCAATTCAATAAAAGAAAAAGACATGAATTGGTCTCTGGCTCTATTTCTTTCCATCTCTCAGCATTTCATTTCAGTCCTTCATTTCTGAAACAACTGTCTAACGACAATTTCTCAGTCATTCCCACAGAGACACAGTCATGCAATCCCGTCCTCTCTCCGCACGCACTAGGTCACGTTGTCTGCGCCCCGCTCTCTTCACACCCCGGCATATGTTGCAGCAGAGCCTGGATCAGTGCCACATGCTAGCCTGCTGCCCCAGCTCCTCTCCCTGCTCTCCGCCACCTGTGCTCCCTCCCTCAGCGCCTGGCTCCAGGCTCTCTGGCTCGGACACACACCCGTGACTGGGATTGAGGCTTCAGCCGAAGCCTCTCCTCCACCTCCGAGCTGTCACTCATCCAACTCTTCCACAACACAAGTTTTATAGACAACCCCCATGGAAACTCTAGACTATCTCCTCAAATTAAACACATCAACCCACTCCTGTCAACTGATAGGAAATGCAGTACAGCGCTAAAGTAGGACAGCAGAGATTTCTTTTCATTAGAATGTTTTCCAACTCACCCACATGTCATTCCAAACATGTTTGACTTTCTTTCTTCATTGGAACACAAAAGGAGATGTTTTGAAGAATGCTCACACTGCTCTTTTCCATACAAATAAACTAGTCTAGTTTCAAAAATATTATAAGTAGTCCATATGACTTTTGGACTATATTTCAAATCGTTATATGTTAGCTTTGTAATTTATTCTTTATGATTTATTCTTTGTAATTTATCTTGCTCTCCCCCATTGCTTTCAAATTCAATTTGTGATTACACCAGTACATTTTCAGACTTCAGTTCACTAGTTTGTTTATGTAAAACAAGCAATGACGTAAGGTATACACAATTATATTATGGAAGCAGCCATTAATAAAGTGAAACATGGATGTTTTACATGACAAAATAATATAAAGTGAATAAACTTGTCTTCACCAGCTCACATTTCTACATAAACAATGAGAAACCATAAACAACTTTAATTGTGCCCCTTCATTCATGTGCTTGGTTCATACATGCGCATATCACCGGCTTATGGGTCTTCGGTCTCAGTTGGAACTGTTTCCTCAGTTCAGTGACTGTTGGAGGAACTGGAGCGCTGAATGAGTTGGCAAAACCCAGCATCAAGCAAGTTTTGATTGAGTAACAGTTTCAGACAGTTCAGTCCGATTTGGTGAACTGGTTCAACTAGTTGATTTGTTCACAAACCATACATCACTCAGGACTGTTTGCCTAAGGCTATGGATTACATGTAGTAACGTTGTAAATAATGATCAGTTTCTTGCACAAACCTCAATATCTTCAGGAGCCACGGGTGTTAATTTGTGGTCCTTGGCATGCTTTTTAAAATTTATTTATTATTCTGAAAAACGGATAACCGCTGACTTTTTTTTTAATGAATTACCAAGAACCATGTTTTCAGCTAAAAAGAAGAAAAAAGTTGCCTACTGTAACGCTTGTTGCTGGGTAGAGGAGAAAGAGCGCACGACGAAGAGGAAGATTTAATAACTATCCATTTAATAGTAATCCAATAGGAAGGCTAACACAAGTTCACAACAACATCAATACATCAACAATACCGGACAAGGAAGAATAGAAAGGGAGCAACTTAAATACACAGACCAAACAAAGATAATTAACAAATACAGGTGAACAAAATGAGCTAAATAAAGGGAGACAGAAACTAGGTCAAAGGAAACATGAGGGAAGAAAACTAACTAAAATTCCATGTTGGTGACACCTACATCTTGTATGGCCTGACAGTGAGCAAATTAACAGCGAATTAAAATTTTTGGATGAACTATCCCTTTAAGTGTCTTCAATAACTGTGTACTAACATTTAAATTAATTTGCTACATTGTACTTATAGATGTTTTACGTCGAACTTATATTAAAAATAAATAAATAAATAAAACTTAACCATATCCTATCCCAATAACAGTACTGCAATACAACATGAACATAGTAAGCACATTGTAAGTTTTACTTAATATGATATTTTGAAAGGCCAAAATAAAAATACACCACATAACCACATGTACAATATCTGAAGGTCAGGTAACAAAATAATATTTTTCTTAGGCAGCGCTGCTGTGGAAAAACTGATCTTTTCTTGATGTTTAGATGAATACTCCAATCAATTGCCAGGTCAAGCTACAAGATCCAATTCAAAACTCAACAGAAGCGCAGAGTTCTTCTGACAAGCAAGTGCTGTGAGATTTTGATTGTCAAGTCAGTTTTTCCACTACAGTCATGATCGTTCTGTAGACAAGAGGAATGCAATGACTTTGTGATAATCCTCAGTCACATTGACCCACAGGGACTGAAAGCGGATCCAGTGTGTGTTTGTGTGAGTATTCATCTCTTCCTGATCATTTCTTATGGTGCATTATCATTCACAGGATGTCATGAAGCAGGATACAGACAGCACGGGGGATTAATGATGACCTTATTGAACGACATCTTGATGAATTTACACGGTATGAAAATACCTGCAAGCAATGATTCACTCTGATAATATGCTCTAAGGGAACAGAACAAGTTTTCAGATAACATCTGAACATTTAATGCCCTGGAATATTTTGAATGGGCAAATATCGAGAGACTATTATCACCAATAACTGCTACTGAGACCCTTAATAGTCTTCACATCAAACAAACATAAATGGCAATCTATTATGTGTTTTGAACTGCTAGAATGCCAGCAGATTATATGATTATAGATAGGATTTAGATACAACTGTTAAGAAAAAAGTAAGGAAAATCATTGTGCTAGCCATACATTTTTTTCCCAAGTTTATCATATTAAATTAATTATACAAAGTAATGTGATTAAACAAAACTGCCAAACACAGATTCTGTGGTATATCGTAAAACAGGCTTTTATCGTAAGCGATTTACATTTCATTCAAGGTACACATTTAGTTTATGCATTCCATATGGGAATCGATAATCTTGGCATTGCAATTGCCATGATAAAAGCCAAAATAGTTTTTGCTTTTTCGAAAGTTGAACTGTAACTTGACACTTGTCAGGGTTATGTTTAGGTTCTTTGTGTTTTTGTTCTTTTGTCTAGAATGACAACTAGTTTTTGGCTAGCTTAAAAAAAAATTAGATTTAGGATAGCAAAATTTAAAAAAAAAAAAATACGTGAGAAAAACTTGGTGAGAGAATTTCATAACAATCAGATTCCCAGAGAACAGCTTGTTCACATAGAATTAGCGTCATTGTTGCTAGATGTCATCTGTGTTTTTAGTTTATCAGGTCTTTTAATCTGGCCCTCTGCAAACGTGGGCTGCAGGTTTGCGTACAAACCAGGCAACCAGAGGAAGAACAACACTGATTGCCATCCTGCTGACTTCCACAAAAGACTAGGTTTCTTTCCTGTGATGAACAATTTTAAATCTGAAAATATTTTGAAAGAAGATGATGTTGGAAGTCCTAAATGGGCTAATAAATGGGCTTTTAGTTCATATCTGTTTACTTTGCAACCATCTATAGCTAGTGTACTCCTAAATGTTAACAAAATTAACCTTTATCAGATATGCAAATCTTATAGTCTTTCTCTTTCAGAAAAAGGAAAGAAAATATTGACTCATCCTTCCCTCATGCCATATGCACATTTATGTCCAATCAAATGTTCTCTAGAAAGACAATGTCCCTATAATACTACCAGCCTTCTACATGGACAAGTAGCGAATCACAAAAGGCTATCAGCTGATTTTGCTTTTCACACACTCTTTAATTAGTATTGATGAGGTTTTTTTTTCTGTACCTTTAACCTATATAAATTAACATTATTCTTATTATAGTATATGAACATTCAAGTGAGCTCCATGAATGTGAGAACATAAGTCTACAAGCTGTTCTGATCATGAAGATCTATGAGATAAACAGAATAAACTAAATTTCCTTGTGAAAGGCATTGATGAATGTCTGTAGAAACAGTGTTCACCCTGCATCTTTGACTGGCATCATATGAAGCAGTGACGTCTATGTGAGTCATACTGAGACTCTGATAACATCCTGCAGCTCTCAGTATCATTTCCATACAGCAGCAAGTTCTTGAGTACCTTTCCGTAAAGATTCCGTTTTCTCAGGCTGATATGAGATAAGAGATAATCAACATTTTATAAAACTGTATCAGTTCAAACGAATGGAATCCTGCATTACTGAGCTTGAATTTTTGATGCATTAATACAAGTATTCGAATGGATTCAACACTTCCCAGCAACACCCCAAATTCAAGTTCAACCACAACCCTCAAAAACAACCAATGTCCTAGTTAGGCTCTCCTAAGAGGCTCCTCTAATCCACTCTGATCACCTGAGCCCAACTGAATGCCACATTTTTACCTAAACACACCTGACTATTTCCCATGCATGAGCATCCTCCATGTTTCCCTCATCTTTTATTTCCATTATTCATATAGCTTTCCCCCAAACAGAAAACTCACCCAGCTGAGACACTGTGGCATTGGCACTGATTTAGATATTTTGTCCTAGAAGCCAGCACTCACCTAGGGGCAAGCAAGGAAGGGCCTGACTGGAGCGACCAGCCTCCATTAGTTGATCTGGCTCAACTAGTTGCAGATGAGGGACAGACTGGGCCTGAGGTGCTGTCAGAACCCATGTGTTAGCTAAACAAGTCTGGCTTTTAACCCATCTGCTGAAATGACTGGGCATGTCCCTCAATGCGGGCATGGTGTTTTGGGGCCAACATGCTGCCGCCACCTGGCCCTCCTTCTTAATCCATACAATCACACACACAAACATGTGAATAACACTTTTCCTTTTTCTCTTTTCTCTTTTCTCTCAGAATAAATCAATTATGTATGTCTGTGCATTTTTAATGCATCGGGCAAAAAAAAAAATAATTAAATGTAAAAGACGGCAAAAAAAATTTATGGTACAAACCTGTTAATGGGTAAACGTTAAGTTCCCTTACTGGTGAAAAAATGCAATAGATGACAGTGATTCCCAGAATTCTGAACTTTTCATTTTTCATAGTTTTTCACTGAAATAAATGTTTCTTCATAGTGTTTTTCTTATAAGGATTTTATATTACATTTTATATTACCTTATGGTGTTAAAGTAACATTTATTGAATTAATTTAGTGTCATGTGTGTTATAGTGTTTTGTATTTGAGTGTATGGCACTGTATACATTCTGTGTTATTATTTACCTCAGCTTGCTTTTACTCCAAATTTAAATTAAATCTGTAAAACCTAAAATGTTGTCACCATTTTTTTCACAGTAAAGTTCTCGCTGTCATGGTTTTGTTCCTGATTGGTTTAGCTCTTTAGTTAATTTGCTCGTTAGTCATTATTAGTTAACTCCCTTCACCTGTTTTCCCCTCATCAGCTGCATTACTTAAAGTCTTCTTACAGTTCAGTAGTTTGTTGGTTATTGTTTGATGGTACGACTACCCTGAGTTGTTTCCTTGCCTGAGTGTCATGTGGATTATAATATTAAAGACTTTCTTTGTGGATTATTCTTCCTCGTCTTCTTCTCCTTCCTTAGAGAGACCGTAACAGAATAACCGACCCTCAAATTGACTATCAATTATAGCGGCGTTTTTCTTTCTCTTTTGTTTTTGTTTTGTTTTTCCCTCTCCCGGAATGGATATCCCAGCTGTTCTACTCCTGTGCCTGGAGCAACAGAACCGTTCGCTGGAGGACCACACCAGGGACTTTTTCGATCTGGAGTGCCTTACGCACTTCCCTGACCGCTCGCTCTGCGTATTCTATCACACCAGCCTGAGCGAGCGGTGTAAGGCACGCCTGCCAGCGAACGGTCCCAAGGAGGATTTCGCCGCTTTCGTGGAGTGGGTGCTGAAGAACAACGGATCTCCATTCACCGTCTGCCCCGCTGAGGAGGATATCTCCAGCCCCACTCCCGAACCAGAGACCAGCCAGCCGTCACGGACACTAGCAACCACAGCAGCTATTTTTGTTTTACTGTAAATTTCACAGTTTCTGTTGCCTGTAATTAATGGAAAAGAACCATAAGAATTGTCTTGAAACATTTAGTTATCATCTAATACTGGCTGCCACTGACAGCTGGCCTTATCATTTTTGATTCAGCAAAAAGGCTAAAAGGTTTCAGTGTCCTGTGGCTGAATGTTAATTAAAATTCTCACAGTATAATAATCTTATAATTATCTCTTCTACGGGGCCCTTGCTCATTTGAGCAGTTAGTGTAAATCCCACCACTGTAAACACAATCTTAATTTTCCTCCCAAAGGATTTCCTCTTTGGCACAAGTGCAGCTATATCATGTAGGATCCAAGAAAATGAATGAAGCCCCCTGGCACTGAATCTAGTTTATGAGCAGTATCTCATTTCAATTAAAAAAAAAAGTATTCAGAGTTACAACACCAAATGCACTCTGTTGTTTTTTTCTCTAAATAACAGACAGATTGGAAATTCCTTCCAAAGGAAACTCAGTAGAACTGATTGTCAGCAAATAAACCTACTATGTGGTTTGCATTACATTAGGTTATTTCTGAAAAGATATTATCAGTTCTAAAACTGTCACCCTATGATATGTCGAACGAAATTAGCATGATTCCCACAGTAAAACTCTTAGCTATGCTCAGTTCTTACCAAGAATAGCATTGCTCTCCTGTCTTTGTCAGCCTCCAGTGCTGAACCAGGCTTTCCAATGGACTCTTGGGGTCCTCAGTTTATTTTTCTGTACAAAGGTCGAGAAAAGCCTGTAGTCCAACAGGCTAACTGCCAACAGGAGCTCCTGCAGGACTACTGTATTTTCCACCCCAACTGGAGCACCATCACCAGGGCCCTGGCCCTCACCAACCCTGACATCTGTGTCCTTGCTGCTGCAGAGTTGCGGTTCCTGCGTCTACATGTGGGCGTGCAATAAATGATGGGTTTGTGAAGAACTGTGGCAGTGACGGATGGTATGTGGCTAACC
Organism: Sinocyclocheilus rhinocerous; assembly: GCF_001515625.1. Taxonomy (NCBI): domain Eukaryota; kingdom Metazoa; phylum Chordata; class Actinopteri; order Cypriniformes; family Cyprinidae; genus Sinocyclocheilus; species Sinocyclocheilus rhinocerous. Next base: position 1,637,680 of record NW_015639777.1, on the reverse strand, counting down.
AGGCTCACATAATTACAGGACCAAACTGAGGCTTCAGGGCCCCGCCTGGCTTTCCAAGAATAGCATTGCTCTCCTGTCTTTGTCAGCCTCCAGTGCTGAACCAGGCTTTCCAATGGACTCTTGGGGTCCTCAGTTTATTTTTCTGTACAAAGGTCGAGAAAAGCCTGTAGTCCAACAGGCTAACTGCCAACAGGAGCTCCTGCAGGACTACTGTATTTTCCATCCCAACTGGAGCACCATCACCAGGGCCCTGGCCCTCACCAACCCTGACATCTGTGTCCTTGCTTCTGCAGAGTTGCGGTTCCTGCGTCTACATGTGGACGTGCAATAAATGATGGGTTTGTGAAGAACTGTGGCAGTGACGGATGGTATGTGGCTAACCAGGCTCACATAATTACAGGACCAAACTGAGGCTTCAGGGCCCCGCCTGGCTTTCTGGGAAATCGAAGCGCAGATGGAGCTGTAGAAGAAACACCAGGAAAAAAGTGGCATGTGTAGCCCCAGTCTACTGCCATTTGGAATGTGTGTGCACCATGCACATGGAGCAGCCATTTTAAGATCATAATGAGTTAGCGTTTATGGGATTTGAAGAAGTCTTTCCCTCTTCTGACTCACTCAAGTGCTGAGTTGTTGCCAACAGGTCCAGGAGCCTCGGGGCAAGATAATCCTGCAAAAAAGTTCCAATCAGTGACATAGATGGGTATAAGTAAAACTTTTTCAAATATCATAGTCATCTTTAAACGTGCAAAGTATGTTTTTGATTCCTCTGAATGTCTGTCTATATTGATTTCTTTTGTGATGGTCATAGGTAATGAGCACTCCATTCACCACTTGCCTTAAATTACCAATTCATCCCAGCTGATGTTCAGTTTGTATTCCATTTTTCCAACATCTCAAGAATACAAATGAACACTTCTTTCTAATATGCAAGGTGAGTCTTTCCAGAGGAGCCCTCATCGTTATAGAGAAGGGAAAGTTGCAGAGAATTCCATTCCTATTATGCACTGATAATAATTCAATGTTTCAAACATGAGATCTCCTTAAACAGTCACCTAAGTGTCTGACCTCTAAAGATTGGAACAAAGGGAAGAATGTGGCAGCCTTGCGACTTGACACTGTACCCGACTGGCTCCAGTGCGTCATGCGCTTAAAAGGGGATTAGAGATAGAGACTGAACTTGCTGTCTGCAGCATGGCAGGCTGCTGGCATATAGACACTTTTTGTTTGTAATTCATCCACTTAGTTTCAAAGAATAATTGGAGGATACTTTCACTAAATCAGAAATATAACAAAAATGTTTGTTTTCTGTAATTAACTTAACAGTTCTTTTACATCTTTATTAAAGACAAACGTATACTTCATAGGCATTGCTGCACAATGTTTTTCAGCCTCAATGAACATAAGAGACTATATATATATATATATATATATACGTGTGTATATATATATAGAGAGAGAGAGAGAGAGAGAACAAAGTAAACATAAATAAATAAATAGATAATTTACTAAACAAAACACTTGAGCAGTATTTTTCACATCCTAATCATCCAAAAATATTGGTTTTTCATGGTCTGTTTTCTGAAACTCGGATAGCATAATCTGAATTCATAACTTCATGGGACACATCCTTGATATTTTTATTTGAAAGGCCATTTTTATTTGCCAGAGCAATCTCAGACTTGTCCTCAACATAACATTTTTCATCAAGACTAATAGTAATAGTACTGTAATAGTATTTCCCATATTTGGATTTTTTTTTTCTTAAGTGCATTTCTCAGTCATATGCAGCTTTATGAGATGGCCCCTTTCTAAATATATACACACACTGTGGACAGTTTCGTAGATTAAGGGAGTGACATCATTTATTTCAAGATACTGTTCCACATTGCATTTACAAGAAATTTTTGTAAAAGAAGTGTCTTCTACAGTGGCTAGATTGCATCTTCTGCCATTGACTGCACGATTCTTCATATTGGCTAACAACACATTTAGCAAATTTTCTTATAACTGTTCCAGTTATCTGAGCCACTATTCAGTTAGGAACCACTACCCCATATGTGCCTGATTTATCGCCCATTTCCACAAATAGACGAGAAAACAATGGTCTCATAAATTAGATTCCCAACTCATTAAAATGCGTTCCTCTCTAAAGATTCCAAGTAACTGCAATAGCCACCAGTGGAAAAGTGTGAAGTTTTTTTTTTTCTTCTGGTCCCAAAATATAAAATAATTTTTATAGAAAATGGATGAAGTACATAACGGTACAAGGTGCTTGTTTGGATTAAAAATCATGCAGGATGAATATAGATAAAAAGGGACCCACTTAATCATTTTTTGTCATTTGTGTTTTTGTGTGTATTTTCTACCATTAAGTTCATCCTAAACTACATAAGATGACACAAAATTCCAGACAACATTATAGTTCTTCTTTAGCTCTGACATCATTTCAGTTGGTGTGTAATAAATAAATAAATATAAATATATAGTTAACTTAAAAATAATGCAACCAGCTGCAAAGCATTTTTGAGTTTTCTCAACTTCAGTAGCTGTAGTTGTGCCCATTAATTTTTGACAGTTTTTGACAGACTAACTAACCTCATATTTTAAGTTAAATCAACCATTCTCAGCAAGTACATTACGTATTTGGTGAAAGTTAAATAAGGGGTCGTACAAACTACTGTTCTAACTTTAGGGAACAAATAAATCTCCATTTTGATCAAAGTTGGGACCACTTTGAAAAAATATGTAAATACTTAAGGTGAGACACTGCCGGTTAATAGGGTACAAAAATTAACTAATAGTTATCACCTTACTTACCCAGTTGATTGATTACATTGATAATTGCAAAAAAAATTCTGTATTACAAGTTTTCTAAAATGTTATGTTTAAATATGCAAATGAGGCATTATTTAATGAAATATGCGCTAATTTGCATACATTTCTAGTACAAAAATCTGAACACTGGATGAAGTCAGTTTCAAAATTCTTGTTTAATTTTTTTTGACATATTAGAGTCAAATGTTTTTACAGAGGGAATTCTGGGTATCTCTTTTTGCCACTCCATAATTCAGAAAATACTACAGCCAGAAAACAATATATTTTCACAATTTTGGGGGGAATAAAAATGTTGTAAACAATCAAGCAAATTATATATGAACAAATCCCTCTGTAAAAACCTTCAGAATATAGACAGGAATAAAAATGTAAAGTTTGGTGTGTGTAAGTGCTACTGAAGTGGAGATTTATGGCTCAGTGTAGGAGACAAAACTCATTTTGAGAAAACGGCCTTTAAAAATATGTATTGTAATTGAAATCTATTGACACAAATGGATAAAGTGCTATAAAAGACAAACACTTAACAGTGTCTTTTGGATGTTTTCTTTCCACTAGTCTGAAAAAACACTTTATGAAAAACCAAAAAGCCCAAAATCTCAAAATTGACAGGTGCATGAAAAAAACAGTGTTTTTGCCTGCAGTGTCTCCCCTTAAATATATACTGTATATACATATCCATACAAAACAAATGACCTCAAATAAGAGTTTTTTGGTCATGACTGGCAATGATCTCACAATCAAACATTTTCATGGCAACAAACAAGTTCAGATAAGGAACGATATCAAATGAAAAGAGAATCCTACACTAAGACTACACAGAATAGAATATACAGACATGCTGTCACAGTTATGGACCTTTTTTGTTCTTTGTTTGCATTGAGTTTGGTCATCCTGCCTGTTTAGTTCGATTGCCTTTCGGTTCATTCCCTCATTTGTCTCCTAAGTTGTTAATTAGCTCTGTTTTCCCTTGATTACGTTTGTTGTGAATTTAGTCTCCCTCCTCAGTTCATTCAATGCCGGATATTATTTGTGCATGCTGCTTGTGTTTCCCTGCGTTTTGAATGGATCTTCATCATCTTGGATTATTATTAAATGTTATATTAGATTAGCTTCATCTTCGTGCGCCTATCTTCTACACGAGCATGACGCATACATACTGAAAAAACATACTGAAAAAATATTGTTTATAAAATACTGAAGATTATTCAGGTTGCTTTAACACTATAAGGGTGATAAAGAGGTTGAATGAGTACATCTGCACAGCGGAGGTCATACTGGTCATCTCATTTGCACGAAAAAGTGTCTGATAAGAAAATGGGCTCTGATCTGAAGTAAAATCCACATTACTGTTGCTCTCTTGAAAAATACAAACACACTGAAAAAGCAAATTGCACCAGATAACACTAATCCTGGAATAAGAAATAATGATCTCTGGTCTCTGTTTGGCTTTATCATCTCGGCAGCTTCTCAAATTAAATTTATGGCGTCACGAAACTATGTATTTATAACCATGTGTAACTAATAGAAGGTAACTATTGTGTTATGTGTAATGTGAACGTTAAAGGAATAGTTCACCCAAAAATGAACATTTACTAAAAAATTGTACTCGCCCCCTGGCCATCCAAGATGTAACAAACAAATACTATGTGAGTTTGTTTCTTTGATTTGGAGAAATGTTGTGTTGCATCACTTGCTCACCAATGGATCCCCAGTGAATGGGTGCCGGCAAGGCGAGTACATTTTCAGCAATTTTTTATTTTTGGGTGAACTATTCCTTTAAAAAAGAACTTATACACAGATGCAACTTTAAAAAGGTTAAATAGTCAAAACATCTCTGGCATTGTCCCATGTTCCACAAGTAGAACTACAGGAAAAATGTAAAATTTGTAGTAGTAGTAGTTCAGGCTATAAATTAAAAATATTTGTGCCCTTTTTACCACTTTTTTTGAAATACAATATGATAGCCTACTTGAAATTATGTCACAACTAAAGAAAATTATTTGAACTTAATACTGGTTTTATTGTTGATTAGTATTGCTAATTATAGATTATTTTAATTATTGATGTTATTTGCTGATAATCTTCCCATCTAATCTTTATGTAAAATAACAGGTCTGTCTTGGTAAAAATGTTCACCTTTCAATTGAATCAATAATATTAATAATAATTTTATTGTTATTGTTATTGTTATTATTATTATTATAAAAATAGATTTGTCTTTTTCAAAGTGGTACTCATATTACAGTATCTTGAGAATGGTTCTTAAATATATTTTTATATACACAGAACTGCAAATAGATGCATGCAAGGTTGTGTATGGACAGACGCTAATGCATAGACCATAACAGCTCATTAATTGCACTGCAAATCATGAATCTGCTGGATGAGGCTGAATCTCACTGAATTAATCACAGGTTGGCTCAGGAAAATCAAGCTTCGGAGCTCATTACACTTCACTGGCTGACTATCACAGAGATGTTCACTGTTTCAGGGTCATTGGGGGATTTAGGAGCTGTGAGATGTGCAGGATTGAGTTGTCTTGATGGTCGTATACCTTGCATGACAAATAGCTGACAAGGCGTTCTCTCTCTTTAGACACCCTGCTGTGGAAATGTCCATCCGGGACTCAAGCTTTAATAAAAGAAAAGAATAATAAAAGGAGTCTGTGCTTTTTATACAATATATTTAAGATCTGCTCTATTATCTGATCAGTTTTTTAGGCTTAATAATAACAGTTGTAATAGTAGTTTATATGGACACACATTTTAAGTGTCTTTAACTATGTACTAACATTAAAATTAGTAATTTGATATAATGCACTTATTGTGCACTCATTGGGTTTTGTCTGAAAATATTCCGACTAACTACAACCAAAACTAGCATCTTGAGAAGCACAACTTCAAAAGTAAAGTTAAGAAATGTGCATTAAAGGGATTTTACCAGCGTTAAGAGGTGTTGTCAGGCATGACATGATTTATTAATACTAGTAGTCATAATAAACAATTGTTCCAACAAGAACTATAGTTCATTAACATAGCTGAAGACTGCTTGGGGTTGCTAAAGTAACATAACAAACATTATTCTGGACTTCCTAATAATGTGGATCATTTAGATATTTCATGTGGATAATTCCATTGATGCTACGTGATTTTAATGGTTTTAATGTCTATTGTCAGGTGTCTATATATAAGATATTTTACAACAGTTTTAAGCCTATTTCATCCAATCAGATTGTAGTTTTCAGTAACACTTTACAATAAGGTTCCATTAGTTAACATTAGTGAATGCATTAACTAACATTAACTAACAATAAGTAATACAATACTACAATACAGATTCTTTGGTAACACTTTACAATAAGGTTCCGTTAGTTAACATTAGTTAATTCATTAACTAACATTAACTAACAATAAGTAATACAATACAGATTCTTTGGTAACACTTTACAATAAGGTTCCATTAGTTCATGTTAGTTCATGTATTAACTAACATGAACAAACAATAAACAATACATTTATTACAGTATTTATTAATCTTTGTTAATGTTAGTTAATGAAAATACAGTCGTTCATTGTTAGTTCGTGTTAATTCACTGTGCATTAACTATGTTAACAAGCACAAATTTAGATTGTAATAATGCATTAGTAAATGTTGAAATTAACATTAACTAAGATTTATAAATGCTGTAGAAGTATTGTTCATTCTTAGTTCATGTTAACTAGAGTAGTTAACTAATGTTGAACCTTATTGTAAAGTGTTACCGATTCTCTTTTCCAGCACTGACCTAGTAATGACACAACTCTTACATCTATGGCTATGCTAACATCCGTTAAAGGGAAGGAACAGTATGACTCCAAATACATCACATTAGCTATATACAATAACATAAGCAGAATAGGCTCATTTTAAAAGATGCCGACAGATCTTTCAGTGCAGAGTCAAACTAATGAAGGCCACTTTTTCCCAGAGCCACAGCTCAGTGTCAGTGACTGTCAGAGTCATATTCTGGCTGTGTGTGTGTGAGGTATGGAGGCAGACACTCGTGCTGGTCCCCTGAGATGTTTGTTAATTATTTATTAATGAAAGTTATTATAAAGTGTTACCAAGTCTTATTAAAGGAATGCAAGAAAAAAAATGTCACAATCTTTAAAAAGTTAAGCCTTTTAAAATATCAGTTTATCTGATTTTTTTTATTTATTTATTTTTTTTTTATGAAAAGGTAAGGTTAGTTCATGTTGTAAAATGTTTTAGTGCAACCTCCCAAAACTATTTTTTTGATATATATATGAATTCATAATACATGTAAAAAAATAAATAAATAAATAAATAAAATGGTAAGCACTGTGCTTTTCCATGTTGTCTTCTGCATGCTACAGCGAGATTTGATTGCCTTCACTCAGTGTACATCAAATTGTGGATGAACAGAGAAAATACTAGATAAACAGTTTGTACTCTTTTAATGGCAATTTTTGAATAAAATATACCTGATTATGATACATATGTTATTTATACAGATAAAAAGAACATGTTGGATAAACATATTTGGGTCAATGACTTGACACTCAAGTTTTTGTTCCATCTGTTGATTTATTCAAAAATACATTTAGAATGCACTTTATTTTTGTACATATTTTTAATTTTAAAATTCATTTTTAGGGTGATACAACTGTCCTGATCTTACAAAGTAAAATGTCTTAGGTAACACTTTATAATAACTTTCATTAGGCTAATAAATCATTAACAAACATTATATATTATATATATATATATATATATATATAACTTTCAATTCATACGATCATGCATTTTTTAAAACTCTACAAAAGATTTTAACAGAAATTATACAATGGTAATGTTTAATAAGTTTGTGAGTAAACATTACCAAGCACATTATCTCATATTTCTAGGTATGTGTGAATATAATATATATATATATATATATATACGCTAATGATTTGTTAAGGTAA
>NW_015639777.1:1625778-1629581 GCF_001515625.1 Sinocyclocheilus rhinocerous | reverse complement strand
TACGCTAATGATTTGTTAAGGTAATGTTTGTTAATTATTTATTAATGAAAGTTATTATAAAGTGTTACCAAGTCTTATTAAAGGAATGCAAGAAAAAAAATGTCACAATCTTTAAAAAGTTAAGCCTTTTAAAATATCAGTTTATCTGATTTTTTTTATTTATTTATTTTTTTTTTATGAAAAGGTAAGGTTAGTTCATGTTGTAAAATGTTTTAGTGCAACCTCCCAAAACTATTTTTTTGAGATATATATGAATTCATAATACATGTAAAAAAATAAATAAATAAATAAATAAAATAAAATAAAAAATTAATAATAATTATAATTATAACATTATAACATTATATCGCTTTTTTACTTTTATTTGATGGTAACACCACATGACATTTGTAGAGTCATTCAATTCAAACTTTTCTTGACAAGGGTATCAAAGTTTTTCAGAATCACATGAGACCAACATGACACCTTGCACATGTTTCAAACAAGATTTCTGAAAGATTTTTTTTTCTTTTCATTATCATGGACACTCTTATATGTCATTGACCTTTTTTTCATAAGGGTTTAAGCTTGACCAACTTTAATGTGAGCACTGTAAAAGTGAAAATATGCAGTTACCTTAAAGACTCATTTCCACCATGATCTGTAAAATGCTTTTGTTGGAGTAATTTGAGTTTGCCAGAATAATCCAGTCACATTAAATCATATTTAGTCTCAATACCAATTAATTTAAATGTTACCAATTGAAACACATTTTAGATTATCTGACAAATTCTTTTCAGGGTATTTACTCAATCGCAGTGATTTAATAAATTTTCATTACAGTCTAAAATGAATGATGACAAGGGTATCAAAGTTTTTCAGAATCACATGAGACCAACATGACACCTTGCACATGTTTCAAACAAGATTTCTGAAAGATTTTTTTTTCTTTTCATTATCATGGACACTCTTATATGTCATTGACCTTTTTTTCATAAGGGTTTAAGCTTGACCAACTTTAATGTGAGCACTGTAAAAGTGAAAATATGCAGTTACCTTAAAGACTCATTTCCACCATGATCTGTAAAATGCTTTTGTTGGAGTAATTTGAGTTTGCCAGAATAATCCAGTCACATTAAATCATATTTAGTCTCAATACCAATTAATTTAGATGTTACCAATTGAAACACATTTTAGATTATCTGACAAATTCTTTTCAGGGTATTTACTCAATCGCAGTGATTTAATACATTTTCATTACAGTCTAAAATGAATGATGACTTCACTCAATAGCTTTAACAGCTAAAGAGAAAATGAATTTAAATGTAACCGATCATTTTAGCCATGATAACAAAACTCCCTGTTATCATCATGGTAAATGTTTGTAATTGATCTAATGTCGTCATCAGCATCACTACAATTACTGCAATCAAAGTGCTCCTTTCATATGGAATGTTGGCAGGAGTCTATCAGCTCAGCTGTCTGATATGATAGACTGAATGAGTCCATGAGATCCTCAGAATAAGAATGGTGTGGTTGATGACTAACTTAACACAGATGACGAGATGTTTCGCTTTAAATGGCAGCTTGGTTGTCAGCACCTTCTTTTGGTCAATTCCTCGAAAGCTGACAAACAAGAAATGGAGGCTCTCGGACCATGAAGGTTTAGAAAATAAGTCAATTATTGACTGTTGCTTGTACTCCGGACAGTAGTAATTGAAAATTAGGACTGGCGCTTTTGGGAACTGCACTCCAGTTGTACGGACCACAGTAGTCTATCATTGTCCTAGTCTCTGCCAAGCCACAAACACCAGATCCAGACTTGTCAACGTGCCATACTCTAGTTTTAAGGGAATTTAAGCAGTGCCTTGAGCATTTCCCGTTCCTCAGCTAGGTCAAGAGTTTGTCAGCGACCTGAGGACATCACAACATCCAATGATTCCGAGTGTTAAAACGCAAATGCGGATCAATGCGATCAAAACTCTTCGCTGCTTACTTTACCATAAAAAAGGGAGAAAAAAAATCAATGTCCTAAATAATGAATAGGTGCATTTTTAGCAGTAGAATTACTGAGGTAGTTTATAGTTACTGGATCATTTCAGTACATGGAATAAATCTGTCATACAACACAAACATTACCAGTAAATCATTTGTTTGTACATTTTAAAAGAACCTTGCCACAGTCACATACATTTAAGCACCCTTGATTTAAACTTGATTGTTGCAGTAAATCTTCATGAAAAAGTATTTTAAAATATAATTAAATTCATTCAATATTTTGCTAGGATTTATGTATGGCTTGGGCATTTGTTTGTCCTGCTTAAAAGTCTTAATGGCCTGTAGCTGCAGTATAATTACAAATTGCCTTGCCAGTATGTGCAGTACAATAGTTTCCAGAAATTAAAACAATCAATAAACAAGACTGCAAATAAAAACTGTTACAAGGACAGATAAACCAGCGTATAAAACAAGCCACCGCCAAATAACCCCAGTCACTTTGAAACATATCATACTACAGCCCTGCCATACACAATGAGCAGCAGCCATTTGTATATAAACAGATTGTTTGTGCAAAAAAAAAAAGGTTTTATTCTAAATGGAAATGTTCTGCTTTCATTTTTATTTGTTTTCTAAATCTTACTTTAGATGCTCATGGGCAAAAGTGTATGAAATAATTCTACAGAACACAGTAAGGATATTATGCATGATGCAAACACATATCATCCAAATAATACATGAATTGCATTGGGTCTAGACAAGATATTTATTATTTTGCATTCTTTGGCATAATATACATCAAGATCCCTCACATTCTAGCATAAAAAATTATAAATGCAGAAATTATTCAAGAAATATTTTCTAGAAGACTTTCTCCACCATATAATACACCTTAGAGATAACAATTTGTAAAGGTCACAGAATGTTTCATTAGTTTCTTTGTTTATGTACATGTATACTATATTGTATAACAGACCAAACTCTCTCTATCGTCCTCATACCTGTTTCTGAGGCGTGTTTTTCTGGACAGTCTGAGATACTGTTAATGCAGAGAAAGAAGTTTCGGGTACAAGGGGTCCTAAGTGCTGACAGCAGCACTGAAAGCCCCTGGAGAGAACTCACTGATCAAATTATTGAGTCCAGAGAGTCCTGCTGGAGTTCAACAATGACTCTTAATGCCTTTTTTTCTCCACCTAAAGGTTGTGGTCAAAGTGGAGTGAAAATGGAGTTAAATTTGGACACAAGACCAAATTGAATCATTATAGACACATCCTTATAATGGATTTGATTTCCATCAGATGTATTCTATCATATATATAACACCCTTATGGTAAATAATTTATACTGTAAGGTTTAGTTGCTTGTTTTCTGTAAAAGAGGAATTGCAAACTTGTGTCAAACACTCAAAACTGTACATTATTCTAGGATTATATTTGTGAATTTAATCCTAGGAAAAATGCAGTATATAATTTTAAGTGCATATATAATGTTATATTTTTGTAATATAAACCATAATATCTATATCTATCTACCTAGCTATCTATCTATCTGTCTGCCCATCTGTCCATCCAGAATATCAAAATAAATAGGTCATGAATGATAAAGGTTTTGATGGTTTATTAATCAGTGTTTTACAAATTATGTGTACAATCCTATCTGTATTCCACTAGCTGTCTGCTTTCTATGGAAGCCCGTTTCCGCCACTGAATAAAAAATAAAAGAGATAATTGACTTTTTTTCTCAGAATTGCATGATACAAACTCGCAATTCTGCCTTTTTTTCTCAGAATTGCGTGGTATAAACTCGCAATTGCGAGTTAAAAAGTC
>NW_015639777.1:1613207-1625520 GCF_001515625.1 Sinocyclocheilus rhinocerous | reverse complement strand
GCTGGGTCAAAACAACCCAACCGCTGGGTCAAAACAACCCAACCGCTGGGTCAAAACAACCCAACCGCTGGGTCAAAACAACCCAACCGCTGGGTCAAAACAACCCAATAGCTGGGTTTGTCCCTTTTTAACCCAGCGCTGGGTTATATTTAACCCAGCATTTTTTAGAGTGTAGCAATTGCGAGTTTATATCTCACAATTCTGTGAAAAAAAGTCAGAATTGTGAGATAAAAAGTAGCAATCACCTTTTCTTTTTTTTTTCTTTTTTTTTCAGTGGCAGAAACGGGCTTCCATAGCTTTCCTGCTAGAGTTGCTAAAAAACAACAACAAAAAAAACATGGGAAAACAACCTAGTTTCCTTCATTCAATTCTCCACAATCAGAAAGGCCCAAAGTGCATCTGAAGTGGTTAAAATGGAATGCGATCACAGGACACGGCTAAATGCAGAATGGATTTCTAGCGCTGCAAAAAAAATCGATCCGTCAGCCAAGAAACGTGTGCACATACATGTTGAAAAATCAATGAGCAAATAAATAAACATAACAGCCAGAGAGCAGACAGACCATCACCTCCAAAAATCTGTAGATGTCTCAAATAAAGAAAACAACAGTGGGCCAGAGGATGTAAAAAAGAGATAAACTTAATCTATGTCTTTTGAATGAATGAATGAATGAATGAATGAAAACAATAAAAGAGAAATTCTTTGAAACAAGACATCAAAACCTTTCATGTAAGAGGTGGGCGTTTTAATTTGCATATTAAACTGTAAACAATGGTTTGTTGGGCTATATATATTTACAATACATTTACAGTCTGAGTGTTGCTGTGTTGTCCAGTGTTGCTAGATGTCTTCGAAAAGATACTATGGATGTGTCTCTCTATTCAGACAATCAGAATTGCAGGATTAGTCCCGAGTTGAAGGCTAGAGACTGACAAAACATCAGCATTCATCCAATCCTATAGTAATGGAGGTTATCAAAGCCACAAGCCCAAAACTAGTGAAGACGGCCCCTCAGCTAAATCCATTTGCATAACATTACGCCTTCCTAACAATGAGCATTATGGCCGTATTGGTTTAAGTTCTCACAAGATCTCGTAGAGCTTTGCTAGCATTCACTGGGGGGAAAAAGCACCAAAATGTCAATACTTGTTGGTTTATGTCCGTTATAAGACTGGGCGATCTCTACAAGTGTATTATTGTGTAGTTAGATATTAATATACTTCATAACATCTGATGATTTAAAACCCTTAACCCAACCATTTCCCATTTTATTTTATTTTATTTTATTTTAAAAGTACAGTTTTGTCTTTATTATTATTTAGGTTTAATTAGTTCAATGCCAAAGTACCTAATTAAAAGAATTTCACAAAAGTAAACTGTTCTCTTGAAATTGCACTTTAAGTATTAATATATAGTAAAAATGTCAAAGGTTACACGAACTTCGTCATTTGTACAGGAAACAAAATCGGCAATTTAATTGTCCTTGTTTTTGGCACAACATACGCCCTTTTGATGAAGAGGTGACATTAATTTTGTAAATACTGCATAGTATATAGTATAGTATTATACAGGAAATGTAAAAAATAACTGCACAAAAGTACAGCTCTGTTCCATATTTTGCTGTTGTACTAGTCAGGGATTTGTCCAAATCAAGCTTCTTGTATCCAAAATCGAACATGGCACCCAAAAACAGATGAATGTAGACAATGGATTGTGTGAGGAGCAGCATGTTCCCCCTGCTTTTTATCCTTTTTTTTTTAATCTCTGAATTTCTTCCCCGCTTCAAAGACCATACTGTGCACAGTTGGAGGGCTTCAAAGCTCCAAGTCCACAGAATTAGGGGAGAGAAAAGCAGCTTCTGCATTGCTGACGGCTCAGAAATATCACAAGGCAAGCAAGTAGAAAACCTAAAGTTTTCTCTCCCTCTTAAGAAGAATGATGTGTTTCACCTGCATCATTTAAACTGAAGATATGGACGTGGTTTTCTCCTTTGGATGAGATTAAAGGTGGACATTTTTGACCGAACCCGACCAGCTATGGCCTTTGTATGGTGGTTGTTGTGTCCTCTTCAACATAAAGTCAACTCTAGGTATGTTGGGTAAAAATGATGTCTTGTCTTCAGCAGTCTTTGTCTCATAAAACACAGGCATTGTGCTAAAGCTAATAGAATTAGCATACAAGGTTTAATGACTGTTTGGGTTTGTTATTAGGTCGTTGTGAGTGGAACAGAATGCGATGAATTGTATTTAGAGAGCTTGCGAAGGTCTTTGTGAGCAGAGTGTTGTTTTTACTTCATATTGTTTCCAGATTTTAGAAAGGAATAAAAGTTCTCAAAGAGCTTTAGCTAAAATTGCTACTTACCGATCTGTATGTACAAACTTTAGTCTTAAAAAAAAGTTGGTGCAGACAATTCCCGGCATTTAAATGCACCACCTACTCAGCTGTTTTTTTACATTTTCAGACATTATTGGTGTATGTAGCCGAGTTAGGTGGGGACCTGATTGTTCTCTCAGCTTGCATCTGCGCTTTCTCTAAAATAGCTACAGTTTAGTCCCCGGCGCCCTCAGCATTCGCCGAACCCCACCCCTCATAATTATGCATCACTGGTCACATTTGTTGGGGGAAAAATACTGTGACTGATGTAAAATAATTAGTGTGCTGTGAATGGGGCAGCTTGTTGCCAGCGCGGGATCAGTGTTGGCTAATGGGCTGTGAAAGGAGATTGCTACCTAGCTGAGTTCTGCCTTGCGCTGCTAAATAATGCAGTATGTGCATGCACTGCACGATGGCCCGATCATACAGAGACGCTCCAGCACCCAATTATATTTTACCTGCCAAGGTGACACGCTAGCTAATGCTAATAGTACCTCATTACCTCCCCCAACACCCCCGTCCCCCCGCACAAATTTTTTATTTTTTATTTTTTGCATCAAGATTCGGTATTTACTGCACTGAATCCTAATCGAGTGAGTTATAAACCTCTGTCATATAAGTTCAGAGACTGGTATGGTATGAAAAAAATAGCTTTTGTATGTCAGCTGTCAGCATGTTTATGCTTGCAATACACTGTTTACTATTACAGAAGCAGGAGATATTTTTATATATACACACATATATGGTAACACTTCATTTTAATGTGTCGTTGTTACCCGTTACATATATTTTAATAGCAATAACAGAAATGTATGCATAATTACAAGCAACTAATACTAAACCAAACATTTACCCTAAATCTATAGTAAGTTCACTTTAACAAGGACACATTCAAATAAAGTGTGATCATTGACAGCAAGCGATTATAAATGATAGACTATAAAGTTCAATAAACTCGAGCAGAAATTGGATACATGTGGAAATTTGGGTAACACTTATTTTAGGACCAATTCTAACTATTAACTAGCATATATTGGCTGTTTATTAGCACTCATAAAATACATATTAATATCTTATTCTGCATGACCATATTTTAGATACCTTAATCATACCCCATATGTAAACTTAAGAACTATATTATTAATATGCAGCAAATTAGAAGTTTGTTAAGTCATAATTAATAGCTAGTTAATAGTGAGAATTGGACCTTAAAATAAAGTGTGACCGAAATTGGTTATGTAAATTATTTGTGTTCTAAAAAATCAACTGCTTTTCCTTCATTTAATATTGGCTTAAAAATAAGCATGATTTGTAAACATGCTTGTATATTATTGTACCTACAACATATGTTAAAACATATTTCATTTCATTCATAGTTTAAGTTTAATTACATGTAACTTGATAACAAATTTCATTTCAACATTATGTGCCTTGCTATAAGGTTACTTAAGCATAATTTCACAATTTCCACTTCTGATATATAAACTGACATGCCTACTAGTTGCATGTTAAACTAGTTATCTTTTTCCCCGTGCTCATTTTGTTCATTACCAGCATTCCTGGAGATACATCTATTTCCACCTTCATCCACAAAATCTTCATCCTCAAAAAGATATTACATTGTCCATCACAATCATTTATATTCATTGTATGGTTATTTGACATACACGTCACAATTTCCACTTCTGATATATAAACTGACATGCCTACTAGTTGCATGTTAAACTAGTTATCTTTTTCCCCGTGCTCATTTTGTTCATTACCAGCATTCCTGGAGATACATCTATTTCCACAAAATCTTCATCCTCAAAAAGATATTACATTGTCCATCACAATCATTTATATTCATTGTATGGTTATTTGACATACACTGCTGAATTTATTACAGTATACATTTCCTCACTAATCACAAAACAGGCGTAAAAAATCTTCTTAACATCTCCCGCAAAAGGGTCTGAAACTGTGTCCGGTCAGAAAAAAAAAATGTCATCAAAATCATAACGTGCTTAAAAAAAGAAAGAAAGAAAGAAAAAGAAACAGTGCCAAAGGTTATCTGGTAAACAATAGGAAGAAGAGGACACAGGAATTAATATATATGTGTGTGTGTATGTGTGTGTGTGTCACAAGTTTAAAGAAAAAATACACAATATAAAAAAGCCACATACACACATTGTTGTTGTACATAATAACAAAAACAATGGTGTCAACTGAAAAATAGAGTCATTTTAAAGTCTCTAATTCAGAGGCTTCAAATTTGTGTATATAGCAAATATGTTTAACCCCTGTTTAACACTCCACAACCATCCACTTAAAGCAGTACTTGATGGTCCATTCATCCAAAGTGCTTTATTCACACTTTCAATGATGAGGCTAGTGGTAGTTCAATTTGGCCATTCGGCTCTCACCACATTACATACACTTAATTTTGCCTGAAATTGACTTAATTTGTCACAGCAATCACAAATAAATGCTGGAGCATTCCTACTTAGTAATGTGTATTACCCATTAATGTTGGAGTTGTAATATGCAGTTAAGTTTAAAATGCTTTTCAAGATCCAATTTTCAAAATAAAAAGCTCTGTCTTTATCATTGATTCAGACAACAGCTGACAAAGTGTCTGCTTTTCACCTTTGCTTTTTAAACAAGAATAATTGTTACAGAAATATTGTATTATATTTTAAACAATAGTTGGGTGTGAATGAAAAAGTGCACTTTGCTTAAAACCTAATTAAGTGTTTTCTTATATAAATATACTCCTTTTGGGTTTCAAAATATACTTATACCTATTATTAATATTACTTTTATATTTTTGTCAATTATATTCTTCCAGATGTAAGGAGAAACCCATGTTTAAACAGATGACTACATTTTTCCATGAAAATAAGTCTGAAGAAAAGCACATCAGTTAGGCAAATATGAAACTGCTAATAAAAAGTGTCAGAAATGATAACTGATAACGAGGAGTTTTTGTTTTACAAACACAGTAGACAGTGTAGTCAATGTTTGCCACAAGTATACACCTTGAGAATATATATTTGTTTGTAATGGATTTACTTACTGTGTAATTATAGTGTAATAAAAACTGCTATTACTATAAATTATTGTTTTGAACACAATAACATAAGCATATCATTTTTCTCATATAGCCTATCAGCAGAGTCAGTGCAGCTGTGTACAACTGGGGTTGACAGATTAATTACATCTATTTAATTAAAATCAAATTTTGCATATATCCACCGGACAGATACAGATGTTATTCCTTGATTTAGGTTCCTGTAGTATTACAGACCGTAATGTATGTACTAGTGCTAAAGGCTGTAATTACTTTTCCAATATGTCTAGAAAAATTAAAAGAGTTAAACTGTGATATAATATGTAATGAACATCTTTCAGTCCTTTAAGAGCATGCATAATGTTTGAGAATGTTTAATTTTAAAACATAATGTAATAAAATTCTTTAGTAGTGCATATGGTGAAAACATAAAATATTTATTTTGAAAACCTTTTAGAATGTTGTAACAAATTTTATAAATCGAATTATATTTTTCGGTTACACTTCATTTTAAGGTGTCCTTGTTGCCGTGTAATTATATATTTAAGTACTGAGTAATATTAATTAACTACATGTACTTACTATAAGGTTAGGGTTAGGATTAGGGTTTGGCTTAGGGGTACTTGCATGTAATTATGCATAATTAATTGTTATTACAATAGTAAGTGCATGTAACATGTGCAACAAGGACACCTTAAAATAAAGTGTTACCTTTTTTTCTTTGTTTTGAGAAAAAAATAATAGTGCAACGATGTGCAATAAATTAGGTTTATTTATTTACCTGCTTAAAAATCAGAATGAATAAACAGGATGCTTTTTAAGGGGTCTCTGTATTATGTCACCTAGTCACACATTTCAAAGACCTCATCTCACTTTTTAATATACTCCAAATATGACTATGAGAGGCATCCTGATTTTAAAAGTATACTTGAGCTTCAATATAGTAAGGAAAAGCAGTAACACTTTATTTTAGGGTCTCTTAACTAGTTGCTTATTAGCATGCATATTACTAGAATATTAGCCATTTATTAGTACTAATTAAGCACAAATTAATGCCTTATTCTACATCCCTAATCCTATCTAATACCTAAATTTAACAACTACCTTACTAACTATTAATAAGCAGCAAATTAGGAATTTATTGAGGGAAAAGTCATAGTTAAAGTGTTCCCTATTTTAAAGTGTTACCGGAAAAGGTGTAACCAAGTTCACTCACATCCCCCAATCACCATGTTTCTGTTATACTGATCAGGCAGCTCTCAGTCTTGTGTTTCAACACTGATTCATGACCATCTGCTGTTTTCCTTATTTTTCCTGATAATCAAAAAATGAATAACCTTAAAAAAGAACTGTTGCCCAAATCTGTGTTAAATTGTGCCAAAGATTACTGAACTGATAATAGCAGGGAGGAGGCTAGCTAAGAAACACACACACACACACACACACACACAGATTACAGTCAGGGTGACCGGACTCAGGCATTCTAATGGTATTGATTGAAAACAGCAGGGGGTCCGGGGCTGAGAGCATGAGATATTCACTCACCTGCAGTACAAAGTCACTCTCTCTCGCTTTCTGCTTTTCTCTTGTTGAATAGACTAGACTAAACTAGACTAGACTAGAATAGAATAGAATAGAATAGAATAGAATAGAATTGAATAGAATTTCATGTTCAATACAAGCTGTTTAATTAACAGAATGGTGTTGATTGCAACAAAAAATAATAATAATTTAAATAAATAAAATCAAGCTAAAATCAAAGTTATGATCAGGCACTTACAATGGAAGTGAATGGGGCCAATTTTGGAGGATTTATAAGCTGAAATGTGAAGCATATAATTTATAAAACCACTTACACGAAAGTTTTGGGTCAGTAAGATTTTTTTTATTGTTTTTGAAAGAAGTCTCTATTATTCACCAAGGTTCCATTTACTTGATTAATTATATAGTATAAACTGTAATATTAATACAAAATTACTGCTTTTCTTTTGCTTTATTTTAAGATTAATTTTATTTTACTTCTGTGATAAGCTGAATTTTCAGCACTCATTACTCCAGTGTCTCATGATCCTTCAGGAATGATTCTAATATGCCAACATTTTTTATTATTATCAGTGTTGGTGCTGCTTATATTTTATGGAAATCTTTTATAAAAGTATAAAAGTCTTTTCTGGCATTTTGATCAATTTAATGCATCAATTTAATGAATTTCTTTATATAAAAATTACTGACCCCAAAATTTTGAATGGTAGTATACTTGAATTCTTTCAAAACTGAGCTGTAAGTGTTGTCTTCTCTTCATTTTGACAGTTGTTTTAGAGTTTTAGCTGTTATGTTGTCATGACAACAAAGTTGTAAAATTGGAAATAACTTTGCACATAAAAGGTTAGCAAGCTATTTTTTCATGTGCAATTTGATTACATTTAGAGGCTATACTGTTTAAAAAGGGATTATTTTGATATTTTCGGACTGCCCCAATTAAATTCTATTGTAAGCACCACACAGTAACCTTGATTTCTCTTGTTTGTCAGCACTATACATGCATTAAAAACCATAATTTGCCTGTTTTTATCTCAGCGACTGATAAATCTGCTTTCTTTCTTTCTTTCTTTCTTTTTTTTGGTTTGCACCGCAATGCCTTTGTGCAGAAAGAACAGAAAAACTCAATGCTAGGAATAATGTCGCATGTAGTTCAAACATCTGCATGGATGCTTATGTTTGCTAGCTTCTGCATGTGCCACTTGCTTGTAATTTGACATTGTGGTTTTGTGTGTGAGTGAGTGCGCTTATGAAAGTGCGCGTGTGTCCATGTATGTATACGCTTTGTGTGTGCGTATGGGGGAAGGGGGCTTAGTTAGAGTTCCTGGAGGCCTGGCTGGCCAGCTTCAGAAGCTCTGCCTCAGCCCAGCGCAACCCAGCAGGGAGTCCTCTACAGAACCCAGGAACAAATGTCACCAGTTCTCAACCCTCCCCCCCCAACCAACTAGCCTTCCCATCCTCCTAGACGTCAGCACATACATACACACACAACTGGTCTTACCAGGGCTTAGGGTGCGGGGAGAAACAGAGGCGTTCCACCCTGCAAATGCAACAGAAGCGAGCATACACTTTTCTTCACAGCTGTTGAGCAGATAACTCTAGATTTCAAATTTAATTTGAAGACGATGAGAGAAGATGCTGCTGTAATGTTTACTGAGGAGTAAATTCTCTCCCCTGTTTTGTTGCCAGCTTGTTATCGGAAAACAAGATGGTGGCAACAGGTACAAAGTGCCGCTCTGCAAAGCTGTTCTCGGTTAGGGATTCTTCAAAATAACCTCGGCCACTGGGGAAAATATGAAGTGAAGGAGAGAGAGGGTCTTGTTTTTCACTCTCAGCGCCTCTTGTTTTATGTCCACAGTGAAAAAAACCCCAGCAGCTCTCTGCAGCACGAAGCCAATTAGGTTTTTCGCACAAGAGTGTCTTAATCAGTGGCGTAATTGGAGGCACCATGCTGAGTTTGAGGCTGGGCCGAGAACAAGGTCTAAACCAACATATAATCAGACATATTGAGCTTCAAACTGACAGAAACTATCATTAGGAAGAATTAACTGAGTGTTTGGCTACACCTGCTGAAATAAAGTTACTTGGCATCATTAAAAAGTATAAGGGATACTTAACAACCAACAGGGCTTTTATTTTTATTTTTTTTCTGTAGTGCGTTTTATTTGAATCAATCCTGGCTATTATATGTGGTGTTGAATCAGAATGTGTGAAAAAAATGTTCTTTAAAGTAATTCTGGTCTTTCAGACTCATCTAAATCTCAAAGACTGAAGTTTAATCAAAGGTTTTCAGTTCATCAGTAAAGTAATACATTTAAAGCGGCCATACATCTCAGGTTATTCCTTAAGCCTTACTAAAGTATTTAATACAAAATTAAAATTCATAACACTTCTATCAAAAACTAAAAGGCTGGACATTTTAATAGCCATTTAGCTTATATTATTCGTTATGAATAAATAGGGATTATCCAGGTGTGTTGTGAATTAGAGATAGACACATAGACCACAACTGATGCATAAACATTTTTCTTTAATCAACAAGATTTAAACTTCTGGATCTATGGAAATGTACACTACTGTTCAAAAGTCTGGGGTCAGTACGACTTTTTTAAAGAAATAAATGAATACTTTTATTCAACACTTTTATTCAGACAAATTAAATTGATCAAAAGTGACAGTAAAGACATTTATAGTGCAGCACAAAAGATTTCGGACACACTTTATATTAAGTGACTTTAACTACTATGTACTTACATTTAAATTAATCATGATACAATGCACTTATTGTGCACATACATGTTTTTACATTGTACTATTATTTAAAAGTACCTTCGTGTTTTAATTTCTGCAGTTACATCTAAAATTACACTGTTGACCCGCCCTTAATCCTAACCTAAACCTACCCATGCTATCAAACCTGTCCCTAACCTTACCCATATCCCACCTCATTAGCAGCAAAAGTAATTTGCTATTCAATATGAACACAGTAAGTACATTGCACAAAAAAAACAGTCATTATTTTTGATGTAAGTACATAGTAGTTAAAGACACCTAATATAAAGTGGGACCAAGATTTGTATTTGAAACAAACACTGTTCTGTCACAGCATAACTGTTTCCAACATTGATAATAATAAGAAATGTTTGTTGAGCACCAAATCAGCATATTAGATTGATTTATGAAGGATCATGCGACATTGAAGACTGGAGTAATGATGCTGAAAATTCAGCTTTGATATCCAGCGCAGAATCCATCTTACTGACCCCAAAATGTTGAATATAGTGTGTATACATATAGGTGCTGTAACTGGTCATCATTTAAAAAAAAAAATTCTAAAAGTACAATTATTTTATTTAATCTCTTAGTTGTCATAAAAGTGGTCATAAAAATGGCTAAAAATTGTTTTAAGTGAAGCATAGCATGTCATAACTCAGGACATGTCAATTGCCTAAAAGTATTTCATGTTAACTACTCAAATACCTCTCCAACTGTACTTGTCTGAATATGGAGTTATAGTACAGATTATCTGTTTTAAAAATAAATAAATAAAAAAAACTCTAAAAATAAATAAATAAATAAAAACACTTTTAAAAGTCCATAGTTCTGTCACTGCACTAATTCAGAATGCTCAAATACCTCTCCAACTGTACTTGTCTGAATATGGAGTTATAGTACAGATTATCTGTTTTAAAAATAAATAAATAAAAAAACTCTAAAAATAAATAAATAAATAAAAACACTTTTAAAAGTCCATAGTTCTGTCACTGCACTAATTCAGAATGTTTTCTGCTGTACAGAATCACGGGAAATGCATTGACAGAATACACTCTAGAAGATTCTCATTTTGTACTGAATTTGTATTGTACTTGCAATATATTGGAGTACCATTGTAAAAATGCATTCATATTAAAGACCTAAAAGAACACCAGGACCAAACCCAATATATTTACAGTCATTCGCTGTTCTGTTATTGTTGCATCAGCAGCCAATCTATATCAGTACCATGTTCAAATACATCTCATTCTGTTGGAACGAAATGAACTAAAGGATTTAGGTGAAGCTGTGTTTTACAAATCTGGCACCCTTCATATTACACACCGATAAAAATAAAAAAAATGTTGAATGTTTGTGAGGCAAACTTTGACACTCTATAGTTCAACAGCGATCCATTCTGTTGATGGAGGGTAAAGATTATCATTGCTATGAGCACCATCATCAGGTTACTGAAGAGGAGAAGGTTGGAAAGGAAGACTTGGGCGGGGGGTTCCCTCCTCCTTTCACTTGCGGGAGCTTGAACTCTTTTAAGTCGGCCACCACACCATGGCTAATGGCCCCCGCTGAGCCTGCTGTCTCATTCCCGGCATCAAGCCCATCGTCCCTAAATCAAACCATAGAAAATTGGGCTTAAAATATTGGGGAGAGGCCCCCCAAAAGAGACCCAAAAGCTGCATCTGTCGCCGGCTTACATGAAAGTTGAGCTCATGAGGAGCAGTGGTCATATCGGTCCTCGTTCGCAGTAGATGAAACAGGTTGAGGCTTGTTCCTCTTTAGCTTTGCTTGTACGATGTTTTATAGAGCAGGATCTTGTGGACTGTTGGAGAAATAGGTGCCGTTCGATACATTTTCTGATGGATGTGACATGCTAGTGGTCTTGAGCGAGCTAAGAAGGTGAGCATCGTGTTCAAAATGATTCTATTTCAAGTCTTAGATCTCACATTGTTGATTGAATATGTCATGTAAACTAGAATATCGTTGTCTGATAACATTTGACTTGAGTTTGAAAAGGTCAGAAGGTGTAAATATTGTGTTTTCCGTTCAATACCTTTGAGCTTGTTGCGAGCTTCCTCAGAGTTGAAGTGTCAACAAAACAGTCAGCATTTGCAATGCTAACAAGACTATATTATGTATTGTTCCAAAAATTATATGTGCAAGCATTTCTTTCTGAGCACAGTCAGCTGGTGTGTGTGTGTGTGTGCCGGCAGAATCATACGGCTGGTGATGCAAAGGTGAGGATTCGGAACAATGCGCCTAGATCAGGACCAATCCTTCCTGCAACACACACACGCCATGTTCTTTTCCTAAAAATACACATAGACACACGTCACACACACAAGCAGCAGTCATTCCGCCAGTGCTGTCTGTATTCTGTCAGTCCGTCTGAAAAATGAATGTGACGTACGACTGAAAAATTCAGGATATCCAGGCATGATTCCAGTGGGCAGAATGCAAATCATTGTGTTAGGGATGCTGTAAACTTTGAGCTGGAGCTGAGTTTGGCGTAGAGAACGAAGGAAGCATTGTGCATGTTGCAGAGGGGAGATGGAGGGCGGGGGGTGGGGGTCAGACTG
>NW_015639777.1:1602655-1613084 GCF_001515625.1 Sinocyclocheilus rhinocerous | reverse complement strand
GCTGGGGTGGGGGGTCAGACTGACTGATGCAAGTACGTCTGTCTGTGTGTGCAGGGAGTCATTGTGCTACCGTGTATCACGGTTCTTTGCAAAAGACACGTATAGACAGGTATCATCCTCGACATCAGAAGACAGGTGTGGCGTGAAGACCGTTTTTGATGTGACCTTTGCAGGATCTGTGATTGTCTTTAAGGTTAAACAATAAGGCGATATCTGCTGAAACTGAACCAGAGATGGCATCACACAAATCTGTCATCACTTTGAAAATCCGAACATAATTATAAGCCTTCTAGAAGTAATCATTTTATTTAAAAAAAAAATAAGAAAGTGATGTTAATTATCCATGCTGCTGAGGAAGACAGGATAGATGGATTTGTGGAATGGGTGGGGTGGGGGGTAGATTTTATACAATAATAAAAGATGGAGGGGGATTTATACAAAGAGTAGGTTTTTCATTGTGTGAAAATACAAACACAGATGAGCTGTGTCTTTGATTTGTTCCTGCTTTTCACTCCACGCAGCAGGGATGCGCAGGCAGACGTGCCCTCTCTGCATTCGATGTAAATAGGTACCGTGGACGCTGCATGATGAGATTATATTCCACCTGTTTCTCTCTCTTTGCTTTCTTCCTTTCACCCTCCATCAAAGGACACATTTTTTCAGCACTATTATGGTTTTTTAAGCTGGCTTTGATTCAGCTTTTTTTTTCAGTGTTTTCCTCTGAATTGATGTGTTGCATGTTTAAGTTTCCTTGCAGATGATTGTGTTTTCAAATCAAGGTGACTGATAGCCAGTTTTTAACCACTAACAGAAAAAAAAGAGTTCATTAAAATTAAACAAACAGAAGAGAAATTATAATTTTTTTAATGGAATTAAATCTTTTAAATAATCTATGAATAGAAGCTGTCTTGTGTCATTCACCTTTAATATAATATTGGTTAAAATTCTAAATTCATGATGTTGTAGAAATATTACTCTGCCTTTTTCTTTATGCGGCTATTGTTTTTACACATTATATATGTATAAATATATTCTATATAAATACTGAATTCAGATCAGCTTGTTGCCGTTCATATTTCATTCAACATGGTGCAATTCAAGGCCTTTTTAACCATTATATTCATTATTCATCATAAGTATTATGTTTCTGTATCATAGCATCATTTTTATATTACAGTCTAGTACAACCCTAAACTCATGGCCATCGTAATATACCAGCAGCAGCCATTTCTGTATCATTTCATGAGGCTTAATAAAGCTTAATAGGCCACCAGGACATTAGAAATAGACGTCTCAGTCTCTACCATCATGACTGAATCCTCTATTTGACTAAAACAAACTGCACAGTCACTTCTTAATATTCTGATATGTCTTCAAAGACGTATTCCCCCCCTTTCTAACTTCTGCAAACAAAGAAAGGATAAAAGGCTGATCTCGGCATAAGCAAGAGCAGGAAGAAAAGAGAAAATTGATGGAGATGTGTTCAGCGCTCTGATGTGTATTATACGGTTTTTAGTTGGTGTTTATTGATGTCATAACACTCTTCATCTTTTAACAGTTCTTTGATTTGTTTTTCTTTTGCTTCAGGGGGGATTAATAGAAAAAGAAAACAGTCAGTACTAATAAATGTTGGTGAGAAACAGCAAAAACAACTGGCAGCGTCATCGTTATTATTATTATCATCAACAAAATTAATAATAGCAGACTAATAAATAGTTGAAATTTTACAGCAATTCGGTATTGTTTGAAATAATTCTGCATGTGTTGCTTTGCAGTCTTTTAAAATATTAAACAGTGATAATACACAGAAACAAATATTTATTTGAACAAATGTTGAATTTAAATTGAGGTATTAAGTTATTGTTGTTATTATTATTATTATTTTACATTAACAACGGCTTAATTTGCCATAGCCAACTGTTACTAACCACAGCCAAATTAGCAACATTGTTAGAATCTCATAATTAAAAAATGTTGACACTGAGAGTAAAATACAAAGGCAAAATTAGGACTGAATTATTCTATATCAAGAATTAATCAGATGCCTTGATATTTGACAACTGTTTCTTATAATAATAATAATAATAATAAATTGGACTGTAATAATCATTTTAATAATGACGACTTTTATATATTGAAAAGACAAAATTTCACCCCTCTTCTCTTGCTCTCTTTAACTCATTTTGCTTTCCTTTTCCCTGACATTTTAACTTTTTTTTTTTTTTTTTTTTAATGCAGAGGTATTTATTCAGTGCCCGGCTAAAATTCTACAAGTTCTAATGCTGTGTTCAAGAGGAGCTTTCCATTTTAAAACCACAATGCACTACTGATCTGGGGATCCCGAACTTTATTCAGTATTAGAGATTTCAATAGCAGCAGTTGGAATAAAAGTGGAGGGCTGAATGTAATGGGGGTGGAAAAGCAAGTCTTTAGTCTGTGTTTTTGAACCTCACAATGAAGCAGAACACAAAAGGGGCTGGTCCGCACACAGATATCGTTGCCTGTGCAACCTTACAAAGCGGAGAGCCTTTGAAGAGAATTTTGAGTCTTTGCGCTGAAAAGAAGCTTTGTATTTGTTTATGTGCATGAGAATACACTGAGATGTCTGAGGCTATAGGTGGATATTCTGAGTTCTGTGATTTAACAGTTAAACAGCAATGCCTATTAAGATGAAAAAGTTGTAGAGCGTTGCAATTTAATCAGGAACGAGGGAGGCTTTAATGCTATTTGCTGGTGCTATTTGTTTGTATGTTTGCATTCAAATGAAATGAAGATTGTACATTTTTAATAAATAAAAAGACTGGTGTTAGTGAGCTTGTATTTAATTTTTTTTTGTCTTTTCACTGTTTCACAGACTGCTGTTAATTTGTTGGAAGAATGTATGTAAATGCTTTCAAATTCTAAAATTTATATTCATTGTTTGAGCATCAAATATGGTATTTTAATTAAAATGATCTGACAAGCGTAGTAGATGGGTCAGTGTTTTTATTTGACCTTTCACCACAAAGAATATTGCATAAATGGTTTTAGATACTTTCTAAATATTACGTTGCTTTTAATATTAAATGTGATTTTCTTTCTTTTGTTTTCTAAGAACATTTATTAGTTGAAAAACTCTTTCCTTTAAATTGTGGCATATAAATATTTCTAAAGAAAATCTTGTGAGCTGTTTATTCATGACAATTCCTCCACAAAATATACTTTATGAAAGAACAAGTTTAAGAATAATCCTGGTGATTTAAAATGTGTGTGTTTGTATGTGAGTGATATTGGTAGAGTCTTTTTTATGTTTAACGTTCCTTCCAAATGGGGCAAACCAACAAATGTTGCCGAACATTAAGCATAATAACAAAAAGCTACCTCAAAAACAATTAAAATTCATGTTTCTTCTTTAGTTTATTTTGCTATTTATTCAGTCATTGCAACAATTTGTGTTTTTGCAATTACTGATTTTTCTCTGTGTCCAGTGTCTGCAGCCCTGACTTATGAAAATCTGGTCCTAGTTTTCCAATTAGCAAAATGTATTATTTCTACAACAATAACATCAAAAATGTATTTTGGTTTCATAATTCTCAACAATTCTAAATTAAAAGTAGCCATGAACAATTATACAATAAAATAAAAGGATAAATCCTATAAACCTGCTCTTACATGATAAGTTCGTCATTCATCAAAACATACAACCAATTAAAATGATCTGTAAGTCACAGGAATTATTTGGCTCAGGTATATGTGACACTAATGATAAATCATATAAAGTTCAGAACAGGTTTCCTAATTAACACAAGTGAATAAAAACGTTATTGTCTCAACACGATGTTTCCTCATCTTATGTGCTGTTGTACACATTGTTACCAGTGTTGAGTCCATCAGTGTTGTGTTAATAATGTCATTAAAGTACCAAAATTATATTTATTTACCTAAAAGCACATTTTTAAGTCACATAAGTGATTGTAAAGACTTTTTTGTTCTCTTCCATGTTGGTACCGTGGACCTTGGCTGTCTTCTGCCCAGCATTATTGTGACAGCCAGGATGTCAGTTCAGGACCTTTGGAGAAGTCGGGGTCATGGTAAACAATCATGCCAGCACACAAGTGGGTTTTAGCGAGCCCCTTTCATTCACGTGCAGAGAAAGGTGCCCTCCCCTCAGCACACAGCTTCAATTCCTCCGGCTTCCCGAGGGAAAATACTGCCTTTCTCTAAATAAACCCACTTATATCTCTCTCTCTTTCACCCTCTCTCTCTCACACAAACATACACGCACTCCAATAGGAGAGCAAAGATAGTTGTCAGTTGTTAGAATTTTAATTGTGACATTTACTAATAAGACGTTGAGAAGCGGATGGAACACAAACAAACAAGGGTCAATCAATTACCAATTTTGTCATAAGGTATGCAAAATACCCCAATGCCTTCAAAATGTTTTATTGTTGTAATTAAAGATGATATATTAAACCAAATATATTGTTCAAGTGTGTTTTGGCACTGTAATGTTACCACAGCCCCTTCTCTCTCTCTCTATTTTGCCATGGGAACTCAGGGAAGAGTTGAGGTAAGAACCAGTCTGAACATGACAGCTTCACCATGGAGGCACACAGTCACAACACCAATTGTGTTTTGGAGACATGCAAATTAGGCACGTTAAAAGGCCATTTATTAAATATGCATCGTCATTTCAGGGGTTTAAACGTCATACGTCGAATATTTGCTTTCGTGAACCCAATACTCCGCTGCAGCCGAGAAATAATGTCCTCGGAGCTTTTCTAGTTTTAAATGAAGGCAAATACAGTCTACAATTTAACAGATCATCATTTAGCATGTATAAGTAAAATGTCTCAGCAGTTTGATCCAGTAGTTTTCCGATCCTCGCTGCATTGTTCTACACAGGAGAGAGGGTTAACTTCCTCCGCCTCTAAAACCTAAACGCTGAGCCCATATTAGCTCCCGTCTGACAGGAAGGTTTACAAACATTTATTTCCACAAAGAAATTGCCATTTTTCTTCATGATTTAAGTCTGGTTGTCTTGTGGCGTTGCTTCTCGCCAATACTATACACACACTCTTTATTGCGATAGTCATAAAACTTAATGAATAGGTGCGCCTCCTTGCCGCACCACAGCCGTGCAGTTCGTTGTATTCCTACGCACGAATCCTTATTTCTACATACTCCCTAAATTATCTCTCATTTCGTTTGTTCAGCTCGCAGCCATCTTTAACACTACCGAATTTTATATCTGTAAGTCACTGTTGGGAACAGAAACGCTTTTGGTTCCATTTCTATAAAGATCCAGCGGCTCGGGATCTAGTTTTCCGGAAGGCGGCAGGATATGGTGTGGGTAGGAGTTTTTATAATGGCTCGCACACATATGGCGTGACGCCATCTTTCCCAGTGTGCTGCTGCTGCGCGAGCGCGGAGTCCTCGCGCACACGTTCACTCTCAGCGGGAGCTGCCGCGCGCTGCGGGTCGTTCTCTCAGATTTTTTCAACGGATTGTCGCCGTTATTCGTGTTTAAGTACTGAGAAGCGAAAAGGGAATATACAGCGTTTGACACAGGTAAGTGTTTTCGCCGACAAAATGTGTGGTTCGTTATCGTGTGGAATGTTAGGAGGGAATGTCTTTCTGCAGCTGTGGGGAAAGAGGAGGCGAATCAGCCAGTGGAAATATTACTGCAAAATCAAATACCAAATTCCATTTACATGTACTCATATAAACGCGGATTTGTTCGGCTATAATACTATAAGCGTTTTAATGAATCAGGAAAGGTGTATTTAAAGCTCCGAGTTAAAACATTTTGTGTCTTTGCTGCTAGCTTGGTTACGTTAGCAGTTTAGGGCTGGAAAAGTGTTTTGTAGAGACCATGTAAAATCCTCCCCTAACTCAACTGGATCTGACTTATTCTTCTAATTTTTTTTTTTTTACATTAATTACCTCCTCTGTGAATACTCTCTGTAAAATTCAACTAAAGTTGGTTTAGTCTGACAGCAATCTCAAACCCGTGTTTTAAGTCGGTTGTGCGGTTGAAAGTTAGTCTGTGGTTAACTAATATAAACTAGCTGTATTTCAGTTTACCTTCTAAGCTCTGTTTGCGTATTACTGAACCAGAGATGTTTTTTTCAAAGCTTTTTTTGTGACTAACTAAAATTGAGGATAATTAAGTTTGGGGTAACATTTTCTGCTCAGATGCGAGGCCATCTGTATCACCTTGAGTTCTAAATGCTTATGCTATTAGTAAAGTCATGCGCTAATAAATACTCTAAATATGACCCATATTTAAGTCTCCTTAAGAAACAAACAAAGGCATTTAAAGTGTTTGGCCGTTGAGAGGAAGTCGAGGAGGAGCTTGAGTGAAACCTGACTCTGCTGGAGCTCGTGCAGAGGGGGGTGGGGATCATCGGCTCGGGCTCGATGCGCACACACGGGCGCATACCCTACCCATACATCACTCCCTAGCTCTTCTTAACAATACACCCAACTGACTTGAGCTTTACTACAATATTCAGTGAGTGAAATTATTACATTCTCAAATGACGTTACTGCAGTCTGCCTTACGTTCTGTAAAATTATGGGTTCATATTAATTGTTTAAGGGTTTGTTTTTTAGCGCTGCATCAGATACCTTAGCCGCCCCTGAAAGCACAACTGGCAGTAGACGCATACCCTACCCATACATCACTCCCTAGCTCTTAACAATACACCCAACTGACTTGAGCTTTACTACAATATTCAGTGAGTGAAATTATTACATTCTCAAATGACTTTACTGCAGTCTGCCTTACGTTCTGTAAAAGTATGGGTTCATATTAATTGATAAATTAATTGATAAAAAGGCACCAAACATAGGTGCCTTTTTCCTCCACCTCTGCCATGGCAGTATGCATATCTTCCTCACTTTTTCATAGACATTAGGCATTCTATAGTCTTATTTAGTCCATGGTTGAAGTAATTACCATAGGTTTTTTTTTTTATACTTAAGATTTTATGGTTGTGGTTTGGTAGTTTCTGAGAAATAAACATCAGTAGGTATACATTTGAAATAAATATTTATGCTGCTTGTTCAATTTACTTAATTAAAATGAGCTAAAGTGACAATTGCTTAAACATTTTATAAATTTTAACGTGATTAGTCCAATTAATTATTTAAAATAAAAGTTTTTTTAATTCATTTGTGGTTGGACTACATGAATAATTTTGGTTGCATTAACTGAAACTGCATGGGTGGATTTCTAGTTCCCAGCATGCTTTGCATGACTCAATTAGGAGAGAAGAAGAGAGCACTGTACATTCACTCCCCCCACCTACAATCCCTGCCGGTACGAGACTCGAACCCACAACCTTTGGGTTACGAGTCCGACTCTCTAACCATTAGGTATACATTGGAAAGAAATATTTCTGCTGCTTGTTCAATTTACTTAATTAAAATGAGCTAAAGTGACAATTGCTTAACATTTTATCAATTTCAACGTGATTAGTCCAATTAATTATTTAAAATAAATGTTTATTTAATTCATTTGTGGTTGGACTACATGAATAATTTTGGTTGCATTAACTGAAACTGCATGGGTGGATTTCTAGTTCCCAGCATGCTTTGCATGACTCAATTAGGAGAGAAAATGTTCATTTATGCATTGATTTAAAGGCAGAGCCCTTTTAGTGTTAATGTTCAGTTATGCTGGACATTTAAAATTGAGTAAAAAAAGTCTGTACTTGTTTGCATATTTAATTTTACGTAAAGTGATTTTGCTTCCATGTGAAATGTACTTAAAATAAAATAAAAAAACAATTACTTACTGTTACAATGACAAAAATGATATTAATTTGAACCTATCAGAGTTAATAAAATGCTTGTAATAGTTGTCAAACATCTCCACACATTCAGTTTGACCGTTGTGTGCATTATCAAGAACTTTTAGAAAACTTTGTTGTTGTTGTTTTCCTAATTGGTGTATGAATCCTCATTTTCCTTTATCTATGGTCTAACACGCAATGTTCTCCCGCTGTTTAATTTTGTAAAATAAAAGTTTTTTTAATTCATTTGTGGTTGGACTACATGAATAATTTTGGTTGCATTAACTGAAACTGCATGGGTGGATTTCTAGTTCCCAGCATGCTTTGCATGACTCAATTAGGAGAGAAAATGTTCATTTATGCATTGATTTAAAGGCAGAGCCCTTTTAGTGTTAATGTTCAGTTATGCTGGACATTTAAAATTGAGTAAAAAAAGTCTGTACTTGTTTGCATATTTAATTTTACGTAAAGTGATTTTGCTTCCATGTGAAATTTACTTAAAATAAAAAAAATAAAATTACTTACGGTTACAATGACAAAAATTATATTAATTTGTTTGAGTTAATAAAATGCTTGTAATAGTTGTCAAACATCTCCACACATTCAGTTTGACAGTTGTGTGCATTATCAAGAACTTTTAGAAAACTTTTTTTTGTTGTTGTTTTCCTAATTGGTGTATGAATCCTCATTTTCCTTTATCTATGGTCTAACACGCAATGTTCTCCCGCTGTTTAATTTTGAGTCTTCATGCCCAAACTCTCTAAATGGAAGCGTCTGAGGGTAGTCATTTCAGTTGTACAGAGTGGCTTCAGTATGTTTTTGGATCTGGGTGAGCTATATGAAGTCAGAATGCACTGAACCAAGCTGTATTTGGCGTGTACGTGCACATGTGCGCAGACTCATGCTGTTTGAGCATCTCTCATCACAATTGACACATTTGGAGCAGATGTGTAGTATGGGATGTTCCTGGGAGCTAGCAACTAAGATCTTTTGAAATACTGCAAACAATAGGCAGATCTCTGAAACTGAATGTGGGTGTTGAAATCACTATCAAAGCTGCATGGCCCTGGTCACAACAGGCACTTAGCCCAAGCTGTTTGGGTGGTATTTAAATTCACATTCTGTCCGAATGCCAAGGATTACAAACAAATCCCTCAGTCTTCTCAAGCCTCCTCAGGTTTCTTTGGAGGAGCCTGTTGTTGACTGTGGAATAGGCACATGGTTTGAGAGAACTTTTGGTGGTTGATCTTTCTTTCTTTTTTTTTTCTCGCCATATGTCGGATACTTTAAATATTGATGGAAAGCCCAGGTGCAGTCATGTGCGTGTGAATTGCATAAGTGCAATACTAATTTAAGTATACTGTTTTATGATCGGGCTAGATGAAACATTCTGGTGTTAGATTTCACTTTTTTGTTAAAGTGCCCCTATTATGCCATTTCGAATATTGCCTTTCATGCAGTGTGTAATGTAGCTGTATGTGAATGCAAACGATCTGCAAAATTGTAAAGCTGAAAGTGCATGATAATAGTGTTGTCAAAAGTACAGATGTCGGCAACAGTCGGTACTGAAATTTTAAAAGTGTGACGATACCAGCATTTCCTGCTAGCATTTTGAGCGCTGTTGCGTGGATTCTCAAACAGCTCTGATTGGCCATTGTGTTCTCGTGCTCAACATATATGTCTGTGATTGTCTACAATGATCATCGCTTCACGCTCTTCACCAAGCGCTTACACAGATACATAAGGGGGCGTTTGAAAGCCGTGTCTATCAGCAAATTCATCTATGAGCAGATATATTAGGGATCTGCTGATAGACGCGGCTTTCAAACGCTCCAGTGTGTATGTTTGTAAGTGCTTGGTGAAGAGCGTGAAGCGATGATCATTGTAGCCAATCACAGACATATCTGTTGAGCGCGTGAACACAATGGCCAATCGGAGCTGAATAAGAATCTGCTCAACAGCGCTCAAAATGTTAGCGGGAAATGCTGGCATTGTCACATTTTTATAATTTCAGTACCGACATCAGTACTGTTGACAACACTACACGATAAATAATTGTCACCCAAAAGAAAGAATCGACTCTGAACAGTCGAAACGAATCGTCTTTAATGCTAATCCCACTTCTGTGATGGCTACACGTCACAGGGTAACGCATTTGCATAATGCCCGTTTATGTTCTACGTTGGCCGGCCGAGAACAAGTTGACCCCACCCTCAAACACTGTAGCTTGTTTGTGTGGTAAACATCATATCGAGAAGATGCTGTGCAAGTAAATTTGTTTTATTTTCACTTCCGAATGAAGAGGCTGTAAAGTTCAGTGGTTAAAATGAATTTTTTTCCACTGTACCACAGCAGTACAACCCAAATCTGTTTTGTGTTCCGGCCATTTTACAGACGACTGCTTCTCTAATCTCGAGGAGTTCAACACGGGATTCACAAAACGCTTGCTCTTGAAAAATGGCTCAGTACACAGTTTATTTAGACCAGCTGGCTCCACTGAATCACAACCTGTAAATATGATTAATAATTGATGTTTATATTTTCTATTGAGCTTTCAAAATACAGAGCTATTGCAGTTAGGGCTGGGCGATTTTCCAGATTTTATTGATTAATTCGAATTTATTGTTTTGCCACGATTTTATTTA
>NW_015639777.1:1596470-1602599 GCF_001515625.1 Sinocyclocheilus rhinocerous | reverse complement strand
AGTGAACTATTAACTTGAGCGCAGTGTTTTTAGAATGGCGTTTCATGCATGAGACACTGCAAAGAGACGCGAGCGCAACAGTCAAACACATCAATTTTTTCACAGAAAAAACAATGGAAAAGCAGCGCAATCGAATAAAAAAACCTGTAAACAACTACTACTGTATGTCTGATATTTCATGTTTGCATCATGGTGACAGGCTGAAAGCTGCTGTTATTTTTAAAGAACATTTATAGTTAATAATTTTGATTCTTTATTGTTCGGTCACACTTTACATTAGGGCTTCATTAGTTAACATTAGTTAATTCATTAGTTAACATAAACTGCCAATGAAAAATTCTTCTGAACATTCATTAATCTTAGGTATTCCAATATTTAATAACAGGTTGTTAAAATCTAAAGTTGCAACTGTGTTATTTAATGAGCTAACATGAACTAAGACTTGTATTTTTTAAACAAGGATTAATAACTTCTGTAGCAAATGTTGCTATTGCTCATTGTGAATGTTAATGTATTAACTAAGGTTAACTAATGAGGTCTTATTGTAAAGTGATACCTATTGGTCTTTATAGTTCTTTTGCACTTTAATCTGTGTAAAATTTTTTACTTTATACATTTTTCTGTATTGCTTTATTGCATTTAAATGTTCAGTTATTTTTGTTATAAGAAAAAAGTTATTAAACCTGTTATACTGTATTATGACAGCACTTTTTAAAAAACTAAATTTCAATATCGTGATAATACCGTATACCGTGATAAAAGCATTAGCAATTAATCGCAACATGAGAATTTGATACCGGCATATCCCTAACTGGTGTTATACCTTCAGTTATTTTGATTTTTAATTACCTTGACTTTTGAGATTTTCTAAAAGAATTTTCCTTGTATTATTTCTGAACACATAATATGTATAAGAGAAGTTTGTACAATATGTAGTTGTAGTTTTTCTTTTTTGCAAAGATATTTAAGAAGTGATTTGTTTAACATTTACGTCATGTTGACAACTTCATGTGTGCTGCACTTGGAATAAAATTTTCTTTAACTAGAGGGTTAATAAAGAAAAAGTAACTTGAATCATGTTGTAGTTACATTTTCAAGTTGACTAGTTAAAAATCGAGAACCGGTCAAACATTCTGGAAAAATCGAGATTTTAATTTTTTGCTAAATCGACCAGCCCTAATTGCAGTGGGTGTATCATTTCTGACTGGTCATCTGAGCAGTCAGAACAGGGTAGGCTCATGGAAAGGAGGGGTTTAGAGATACTGAATCTTAGATTTGCTTTGAACGAATCATTTGAGATTCGTTGGAAAATGAGGTGATATTAAATGCATATTTTGAGAAATGAAAGACCTTGTGTGCATGTAAACCTATTGTAGGAGACTCCCAAAACAATATTAGGAACCTTAAAAATGGTATAACTGGGGCACTTTAATGCAACGTTTCATATAGACTTTGAGGTCTAATAGAGCTCCAGCTTGGAGGGTTGAAGTGACTAATGACAGAAGAATGGTGGGTTTAGTCCAGGCTATTGTTTTGTGATGCAGACGTTAGCTTTTCCCAAGAACGCTGAGTCTGAAATTCCATGTATGCGTAACATAGATTTGTGTGCCAGGTTCCAAGTCAAATTCAGGCTTCGAGTAATGAGTGCTTATTTGCTGCTCATTGTTAGTAACCTCTCTGTTAGAGTTCTATGCGGACTATGCATCTTTCTTCCCACCCTTTTTCTATGTGGCCAACTCCACCCATATTCCACCTAGTAGAGGTACCAAAACATTGAGATTGATTTCAGATGTGCATGTTGCCCAGGCAGTGCATGTGGTTATTAGGGTTGGGTTTTTTCATGCCCAAGCCAGTATGTCTGTGAAATAAAGAAACTAGTGGAGTTCAGCTAGAGTAAAATTTAGAAGAGCTCACCCAGCAGCTTTTCTCTTCATGATTGTATTCACACTGTCCATTCAGATGATTGTATAACCCAGCGATTGAGCGTCTGGAAGGGGAAACTGATTGTCTAAATGCATCCAGCCTGACCTCATCAATGACCCAGACTAACCTGTAGTTTGTTAGGACTTATTTCCATGCATCATCTTGACTGACTGTGAGCAAGAGGACTGTTTGAGTGTAGCTTGTGTGTGGGATTTCTTGGAGGGTGAGGCTCAGTTGGCACCTCATGTTGCGTGCGAGAGAGAGCAGTAATACTGCAGGGGGGTTAAGGCCTGTATGCTGCTGGTTTTATCTCTCCTATTGACTCCAGATGTTGTGAACCGTAGACCGAGCGACTGGCTGACTGCTGTGAAACTCTTGGCAGCCCCAGGCAGAGTGCCACAGCAGCACTGTTTTACACACATCCCCTTATCAAACACACTTTCCATGCTCTGCATTCACAATACTGATATAGAACATATATTGAACAATATAGAGCTGACCGTGTCATTTTGGCTCTGTTTGACACAGAGCTGCAGAGAATTTAGATTTTTATAGGCTTTGGTGTGTCATTTCCGTTCTCCTCCTGGGCCGGGGGTTTGTTTTGGCACCTCTTTTGGTCCAGGTGAGATTTCCATTTGTAAAAACAACATGGCCTGCTTTTTGGCTTCACTATTGAGCTGCGGTCCAGTTAAATGTAAAGTAGGCTATACTGACTTGGTGTCTTTAAAGAGGCAAGCCCCATTATGTCTGTGTAATTGAGGTTTGTCCATAATAGACAGTGTGCAACACAACACATCTGTATTCCAGTCTAGCCTTTCCTTACTTGACCTAATTCAGCTCCTGAACTTGAAGAGGCTGCTTTCGAAAGCCAAATCCTGACAAAAGTGCATGCGTGAGAGCCCAATGAACTGGAAAATTTATTTTTCTCTGAATAATTGCCAGGACCTTGCTGCGTCATAAAGCTAAACCTCCTGTGGTGCTGTTCCACATGGACTAACAGCTCCAGAACAGGAACAGCAAAATGTTGACAAGGACTAGCCGAAACGTTCTACCGAGTGACCTTTCCACATGCTGCAACATGTTAGTGTTTTGTAAGAGCTGTTTGACTGAGAGGAACAGTATGTTTTGCTAACCAACACAATAGAGAGACAAGGGCAGCCAGTTTTGGTCTCAAGGCTACATGTGAATGTTGGACGTCTCGGAGAGGGGTTGCATTCTGCCTGCTGACTTGGAGAGGGGTGTTGTACTTCTGAATAAAGGAGGTGGGCTTGGGGCTTGTGTTATGGTAATTTTGGAGGAGGCCTTACAAAAGGAAAGGAGACCAGGGCCCCCTAGACTGAGACACTGAATTCAATATTGCTTCAGTAGTTGTTAACTGCTGGCGTTGATGGGCAATCAACAAACTAAGTCATGCGCATTTTGAAGCTGTTGTGATGGCGGGGTTTCTGACTGAGCACATTATTGAAGGTCATATAAACCTTTAGCGCCTCTTTTGCTAGAGAATGTGTTAAAAACCCTCATGCCTTGGAGGAGGAGATTGAGGTTGGATGTTTGGAGTGACACTAATAGTTTAAGCTTTATTGTCATGCTTGTGATGGAGTGACTCCCCCAGGCTTTCTATATGGATATTTTTTTATTTTTTCCCCCCAGAAATACATCATATTGTGAGGCCTGATATATTTAGGGCTGCCCTTCTTTTATTGAACCTTCTTTTAAATAGATGCAAAAATAACTTTTAATTTTCAGTACCTGCAGTAATAGCAGGAAATTGTACAGCTATGAATTTTACAGCTATGGACACTTTTTGATAGAAAAAGCTAATGTATGTTTTGAAACATACATTTTAGTCATTTGAGAGCATTCTAAGTTCTAACTGATACTTTCAAGGCACCAGGAATGTCACAAGTTATTCTCACAAAATCAATGAAATGTCATCTATGTCAGCTGGGTAGATAAAGTTACCTTGATGTTAGGGCTGCACGATAAATCGCATGCGATATTTAACGCGCATCTTATCAGTAAAGCCGGTTCTGTAATCAGCGGTAAATCTCCATCACCTGCGTGCTTTCACATTGAGCAGCATTAACTACACAGAGCCGTTGTTCACTGACGAGCTGCGCAAAACCACGTTCATATTCGCGCGATATTTTGCGCATTATCATTTATTAGGGATGCACCGAATGTTCAGAGCTGCAGAGAATTTAGATTTTTATAGGCTTTGGTGTGTCATTTCCGTTCTCCTCCTGGGCCGGGGGTTTGTTTTGGCACCTCTTTTGGTCCAGGTGAGATTTCCATTTGTAAAAACAACATGGCCTGCTTTTTGGCTTCACTATTGAGCTGCGGTCCAGTTAAATGTAAAGTAGGCTATACTGACTTGGTGTCTTTAAAGAGGCAAGCCCCATTATGTCTGTGTAATTGAGGTTTGTCCATAATAGACAGTGTGCAACACAACACATCTGTATTCCAGTCTAGCCTTTCCTTACTTGACCTAATTCAGCTCCTGAACTTGAAGAGGCTGCTTTCGAAAGCCAAATCCTGACAAAAGTGCATGCGTGAGAGCCCAATGAACTGGAAAATTTATTTTTCTCTGAATAATTGCCAGGACCTTGCTGCGTCATAAAGCTAAACCTCCTGTGGTGCTGTTCCACATGGACTAACAGCTCCAGAACAGGAACAGCAAAATGTTGACAAGGACTAGCCGAAACGTTCTACCGAGTGACCTTTCCACATGCTGCAACATGTTAGTGTTTTGTAAGAGCTGTTTGACTGAGAGGAACAGTATGTTTTGCTAACCAACACAATAGAGAGACAAGGGCAGCCAGTTTTGGTCTCAAGGCTACATGTGAATGTTGGACGTCTCGGAGAGGGGTTGCATTCTGCCTGCTGACTTGGAGAGGGGTGTTGTACTTCTGAATAAAGGAGGTGGGCTTGGGGCTTGTGTTATGGTAATTTTGGAGGAGGCCTTACAAAAGGAAAGGAGACCAGGGCCCCCTAGACTGAGACACTGAATTCAATATTGCTTCAGTAGTTGTTAACTGCTGGCGTTGATGGGCAATCAACAAACTAAGTCATGCGCATTTTGAAGCTGTTGTGATGGCGGGGTTTCTGACTGAGCACATTATTGAAGGTCATATAAACCTTTAGCGCCTCTTTTGCTAGAGAATGTGTTAAAAACCCTCATGCCTTGGAGGAGGAGATTGAGGTTGGATGTTTGGAGTGACACTAATAGTTTAAGCTTTATTGTCATGCTTGTGATGGAGTGACTCCCCCAGGCTTTCTATATGGATATTTTTTTTTTTTTTCCCCCCAGAAATACATCATATTGTGAGGCCTGATATATTTAGGGCTGCCCTTCTTTTATTGAACCTTCTTTTAAATAGATGCAAAAATAACTTTTAATTTTCAGTACCTGCAGTAATAGCAGGAAATTGTACAGCTATGAATTTTACAGCTATGGACACTTTTTGATAGAAAAAGCTAATGTATGTTTTGAAACATACATTTTAGTCATTTGAGAGCATTCTAAGTTCTAACTGATACTTTCAAGGCACCAGGAATGTCACAAGTTATTCTCACAAAATCAATGAAA
Source organism: Sinocyclocheilus rhinocerous (assembly GCF_001515625.1). Classification (NCBI taxonomy): domain Eukaryota; kingdom Metazoa; phylum Chordata; class Actinopteri; order Cypriniformes; family Cyprinidae; genus Sinocyclocheilus; species Sinocyclocheilus rhinocerous. Next base: position 1,597,087 of record NW_015639777.1, on the reverse strand, counting down.
TGTCATCTATGTCAGCTGGGTAGATAAAGTTACCTTGATGTTAGGGCTGCACGATAAATCGCATGCGATATTTAACGCGCATCTTATCAGTAAAGCCGGTTCTGTAATCAGCGGTAAATCTCCATCACCTGCGTGCTTTCACATTGAGCAGCATTAACTACACAGAGCCGTTGTTCACTGACGAGCTGCGCAAAACCACGTTCATATTCGCGCGATATTTTGCGCATTATCATTTATTAGGGATGCACCGAATGTTCGGCACTCATTTATTTATTTTTTTTTGTCGTCGTCGTCGTGTCGAGTTTGCTTCGCAAAGTGCGGTAGGAAATGGACTCTGTACTGTGACGTGCACGTGCACGCTGATTGGCTGTTGTCGCATATTTCTGCTGTGTGGCTCTTGGATCAATCCATATTGAGTAAAAATGTCCAGAGCTTATCATCGTTATACGGTGGGCAAGTGACGTAACCGGTGTTGCGGCTTAACACCGGTATCACCGGCAGCACCGTCTATCGCGGCAAGCCTAGTCAGCTCTACTGCCTTTTCTTTTGCATCTAAATCTTTTATTACAACCAATCCTGCGGTTCATAAAGAACTTTGTTTTTCTACCTCCACAAGT
>NW_015639777.1:1595701-1596306 GCF_001515625.1 Sinocyclocheilus rhinocerous | reverse complement strand
GCCATCTATTTTTGCCTTGTTTATCTAAAAGTGCTCTTTCCCTTTAAATCTAGCCAAAAAGCCATATGTGTTGACTGTGAAACACAGTAGACTTTAATAATATGCATTTATGGTGTAATTACTACATTTTCATGTCAATCCATATTCATATTTACTGCAAACAATGCGCTGTTACTTTTATTCAGCGCTTGCAGTGCAGCAATAGACTCGGTACGGAAACTATCTCTGCACTGCTGCAGACGCACCGCTCCTGGAACGCACTGCCGGACACCAACTGTGTGCAGGGTGAACGCTTTATGAATCCGTTAACATGAGTGCGGAAAAAAATACGCACCACATATGCACTGCAATCGGGAGTGTGTGTGAACCTGGTGTTGTGTGTGCAAGTGACAATTCCTGTGTCAACTGTGCAGCTTGCTTATAGACAGACGCGATGTGTGGTGATTTGAAGCCATTTGTGTATTTTAAGAAAGAGAGAGCGCGTGCGGTGATTCACTCACGTCGTTTGTGAAATTATGTCTCACACAAGGTTTTCAAATTACTTTAAGTTATTTAATGAAGAAATATGAAGGTGAGTACCTCACCTTCAGCATTATAATTATTTC
>NW_015639777.1:1594925-1595576 GCF_001515625.1 Sinocyclocheilus rhinocerous | reverse complement strand
CGTGCCAAACCTCTCACGGCAGCGTCATCAGCTTGAGATCGTTTTTTTGAGATCGGCCTTTTAGAGACTGCCGATCAATTATCCCAATGTGATTATCGGCCGATAGTGATTGGTGGCTGATCAATCGGAGCACCCCTACTATTTTTACAGTGTTTATTATAATTAGGGATGTCAACGATTAATCGATGATCGATTAATTTAAAAGTACATTAAAATAGAAACAACACAAAGTTCTTCAACATGGAAAGCAATAGAAATATAGTAACTAAGTCATTTCCCCAGATAATTGTTTCATATCGTGCTCTGCGCTTTGCAGGGCTGCGGGACACAGGACAGCTAGGCTATTCATTCCTACAACTTGTTCTGTTGTGGAGTGAGGGGAACTAAAATAGCCTAGCTATGTTTACAGTGTTTATTATAATGTTTGTAAACATTTCGCGTCGACATTAGGCCTATTTCTGAATGAAATAATACAATGCGACTTATACGTGACTTATGTTTTTTCCCCCCTAAAAAAACACATTTTTTATACGTGTAGCGTATTTTAACCATGCAGCAAACCTTTTTAAATATTTAGATAAATGACTGAAAAAATAAATAATTAAATGACTTTTTAAACCGTTTAACTGATTGTATTAATCGGTCAAAATT
>NW_015639777.1:1587195-1594883 GCF_001515625.1 Sinocyclocheilus rhinocerous | reverse complement strand
CATTAGGCCTATTTCTGAATGAAATAATACAATGCGACTTATACGTGACTTATGTTTTTTCCCCCCTAAAAAAACACATTTTTTATACGTGTAGCGTATTTTAACCATGCAGCAAACCTTTTTAAATATTTAGATAAATGACTGAAAAAATAAATAATTAAATGACTTTTTAAACCGTTTAACTGATTGTATTAATCGGTCAAAATTCTTGCGGTCGGTTAACCGTTTAAAATGAACATCCCTAACTTCGATGTAACTTTTTGTTATCAAATCTTTACTAATGTGTCTTTAGTGGCTGATAAACATACTTGAAGGATAGATGGAGTGACGCCTACAACAACTGCAACATTTTTCAATGGTAACAAAGACCTTTGATTTCCTGTAGCACTGTTTATTGTTCACCCCAAGCTCTTTCCGGGGAGTATCATGAGGGACCTGCAGATAATAAGAGTGGCTGTGTGTAGTGTGGCACATCCTGCTTGACTCTTTCATCCCAGCTGCAGTCAGGTTAGGAGACACAGAGAGCATTCAGTTTGAACACTGGGGCGTGTGTGTGCTGCACGCCAGCCTTTGTGGAATGTGTTCGTGTGTGAGAGACGGACTTGAGTGCTGTATGAGAATGAGAGGGAGAAAGTTGGTACCACAAATGTAAAAATTAACCATTTTGCTGTGTTTTTTTTCAGATTAGGTGGCTGAGCTTGGCTGTGAGAGAATCATGGCTACCCAATGCAAGTTAATCTACATCTACGTCTCTATATTAAAATATATATTTGCAAAGCGGAAATTTTGGGAGAGCTAAAATATTTAACATTTTTGTTTAAAGACTATTTGATTATCTATTTTTATAATGTTTCATGTGCAGCTGACTTGATGGAGCTCGACATGGCCATGGAGCCGGATCGCAAGGCTGCAGTCAGCCATTGGCAGCAACAGTCTTACCTGGACTCAGGTATCCACTCTGGGGCCACAACCACTGCCCCATCCCTGAGCGGCAAGGGCAACCCAGAGGATGAGGATGTGGATAATCAGATGCTGTATGAGTGGGAGCAGGGCTTTAACCAGTCCTTCAACCAGGAGCAGGTAGCAGGTGTGTGGTGATTCTATTCTCCTGTGTTGAGAATTTATGGAAAAATGAGGATTTCATGTTCTTAATGTGAGGTTGGGTCAAAAAAGTCTGGAATAGAAAATGCACAATTCACTTATTTAAACAGGAAACTGCACTCACATTGGTTTACGTAAGACACAATGCTGAGACAATTGCTTATTGTTCTAGCTTGCTTGTATCTTTTGTATGGGATTAACAATCACTGTATTATAGTAATAGACATAACAGACCTTTATAGTAATTTTGATTAATTGTGCATAAGACAGTTGCTTGATATAGTACTGTGATTTCTCTGTAGACATTGATGGTCAATATGCCATGACCAGAGCCCAGAGAGTCCGGGCGGCCATGTTTCCTGAGACTCTAGATGAGGGCATGCAGATACCTTCCACACAGTTCGACTCTACCCACCCTACCAATGTCCAGCGCCTGGCCGAGCCCTCACAGATGCTCAAGCACGCCGTGGTCAACCTCATTAACTACCAGGATGATGCAGAGCTGGCCACCCGCGCCATTCCAGAACTCACCAAACTACTGAACGATGAGGATCAGGTTAGAACGGATGGTTTGTCAAGAACAGCCAGTGCTGTGACACTGTCAGAGTGCGCTAATGGCTCGATTTCTACTTTTTTCATCAGGTGGTGGTAAATAAGGCAGCTGTGATGGTGCACCAGCTCTCAAAGAAGGAGGCCTCTCGTCATGCCATCATGCGATCCCCACAGATGGTGTCAGCCATTGTGAGGACCATGCAGAACACTAGTGATGTAGAAACGGCACGCTGCACCTCCGGCACCCTGCACAATCTTTCCCACCACAGAGAAGGCCTGCTCTCCATCTTCAAATCGGGAGGCATTCCTGCCCTTGTCAAAATGCTTGGGTTGGTTCACCTTCATGCTCTCTATTTTTAAACAGACAAATATCGATCATCATGCGGATATATAGCCGTGGCCAAAAGTTTTGAGAATGACACAAATATTAATTTTCACAAAGTCTGCTACCTCAGTTTTTACGATGACAATTTGCATATACTCCAGAATGTTATGAAGAGTGATCAGATGAATTGCAAAGTCCCTCTTCACCATGAAAATTAGCTTAATCCCAAAAACATTTCCACTGTATTACAGCCTTGCCACAAAAGGACCAGCTGACATCATGTCAGTGATTCTCTCATTAACACAGGTTGAGAGTGTTGATGAGGACAAGGCTAGAGATCACTCTGTCATGCTGATTGAGTTAGAATAACAGACTGGAAGCTTTAAAAGGAGGGTGGTGCTTGAAATCATTGTTCTTCCTCTGTTAACTATGGTTACCTGCAAGGAAACGTGCAGTTATCATTGGTTTGCGCAAAAAGGGATTCACAGGCAAGGATAATGCTGTTAGTAAGATTGCACCTAAATCAATAATTTATCGGATCATCAAGAACTTCAAGGGGAGAGGTTCAATTGCTGTGAAGAAGGCTTCAGGGCACCCAAGAAAGTCCAGCAAGTGCCAGGACTTGTTAATTCAAGTTAATTCAGGTGCGGGATCGGGGCACCACCAGTGCAGAGCTTGCTCAGGAATGGCAGCAGGCAGGTGTGAGTGCATCTGCACGCACAGTGAGGCAAAGACTTTTGGAGGATGGCCTGGTGTCAAGAAGGGCAGCAAAGAACCCACTTCTCTCCAGGAAAAACATCAGGGACAGACTGATATTCTCAAAAAGGTACAGGGATTGGAGCTGAGGACTGGGGTAAAGTCATTTTCTCTGATGAATCCCCTTTCTGATTGTTTGGGGCATCCGGAATAAAGCTTGTCCGGAGAAGAAAAGGTGAGCGCTTCCATAAGTCCTGTGCTATGCCAACAGTAAAGCATGCTGAGACCATTCATGTGTGTGGTTGCTTCTCAGCCAAGGGAGTGGGCTCACTCACAATTTTGCCTAAAAACACAGCCATGAATAAAGAATGGTACAAAAACTTCTCCCAACCATCCAAGAACAGTTTGGTGATAAACAATGCCTTTTCCAGCATGCTGGAGCACCTTGCCATAAGGCAAAAGTGATAACTAAGTGGCTCGGGGAACAAAACAACGAAATTTTGGGTCCATGGCCAGGAAACTCCCCAGACCTTAATCCCATTGAGAACTTGTGGTCAATCCTCAAGAGGCGGGTGGACAAACAAAAACCCACAAATTCTGACAAACTCCAAGCATTGATTATGCAAGAATGGGCTGCCATCAGTCAGGATGTGGCCCAGAAGTTGATTGGCAGCATGCCAGGGCGAATTGCAGAGGTCTTGAAAAAGAAGGGTCAACACTGCAAATACTGAGTCTTTGCATAAACTTAATGTAATTGTCAATAAAAGCCTTTGACACTTATGAAATTCTTGTAATTATACTTCAGTATACCATAGTAACATCTGACAAAAAGATCTAAAAACACTTTAGCAGCAGACTTTGTGAAAAATTTATATTTGTGTCATTCTCAAAACTTTTGGCCACGGCTGTATATCCTGTGAATCTTTTGAGTCAGGGAAGTTGTGTTGTGTTGGAATTCAAGGACTAGCAGGCTAAGTCATACTTCGACCTGCTCTGTGTGCTTAAGCTTGAGTCCCATTATTTATCTGTAGTATCCCATTATTTATCTGTGGCTCTAATTAATATTGCTGTGGTCTCTTCAGTTCCCCAGTGGACTCCGTACTGTTTTATGCCATTACAACTCTACACAACCTCCTACTGCACCAGGAAGGAGCCAAGATGGCTGTCCGTCTGGCCGGAGGCCTGCAGAAAATGGTAGCCTTGTTAAACAAAACAAACGTCAAATTCCTCGCCATCACGACAGACTGCCTTCAGATTCTGGCATACGGCAATCAGGAGAGCAAAGTAAGAAGCAAAAACTTCTCAAAAATAGGCACATCACAGCAGGGTTCTTGGCCAAAATCACACTTGTTTACAAATTATATTTATTTTTCAAAAATCTTGTCATCAGATCTTCTCATGTCTAGCAGTGCAACAAAATAACTGCTATATTTGGAATTGAAGTGTATTTGATAACACTATATATTATACACTATACATATTATAAATATAACACTATTTATAATAACTTATAAAGTGTATTTGATGTTTTCTTTGGCACTGGATGTCTGACTATTGTAGGGCTGTTTATTCAGATAAAAATTTAGATTTAAATTTTTTTTTTTTAAAGCTCCAGGTTTGCTGTGCTCTTTTGCAGAACAGCACAATTTGCCTATAATAGTAACTAACATTTATAACAATACTTACTAGTAATAATAATAATAATAAAGATATTTAAATATTTCAGAATTTCTTCTTTTTTTAAATGTTAAACAATCCAGCTTTTGTTCTGGTGGAGAAAAAAAACAAAAACAAAACAAAACTCAAAGCTCCTCTTTTGTTGACAACAGCTGGTTTATAAGTGCTTTTCAGTTCAAGTTTGAGAAGATTGTTAGTGCATGCACGTTACAAGCTACCCAAACTCAGAGCAGATGCAGAGATGGAGTTTGTATGGAGCAGCAGCATTTACTCTGAACTGAGACACTCCAAGACACTGAAAACACTAGATCATGAGCTTGATTGTAAATGTGCCACACTTCACTCTGAAACATGCAGCTCATATTTAAATCACAGTCATTCCGATTTGACAATTGCACTAAGCTGTAATATTAGCTTAATAGTGTATTATATAGGCCAAAATATTACTTATAGTACTTTGTATATCACTTCATTTACACAATGTCCTTGGTAATTTATTAACAAAGTTTGAGCAGTGCAGCATGGATGGTAAAATGTTAACTTGGGTAAATTTATCATTTAAAGTATATTTGATAATAATAATAAAAAAATATAATTTGCTTTTCAGCTTATCATTCTGGCCAGTGGAGGCCCACAGGCTCTGGTCAACATCATGAGGGCCTACACATATGAGAAACTTTTGTGGACCACCAGTCGAGTGCTCAAAGTGCTGTCTGTTTGCTCCAGTAACAAACCAGCCATCGTTGAGGCTGGTGAGTCCCTTTGTCTTTGGTTTACTCCAGTATAATATAGTGGAAGGTGGGAGTTGATTTAGGATGGTTTGAACATGGAAGCTTTGTCTTGTTTTCAGGTGGCATGCAAGCACTTGGCCTTCACCTCACAGACCCCAGTCAGCGACTGGTACAGAACTGCTTGTGGACTTTGAGGAATCTCTCGGATGCTGCCACCAAACAGGTACTGATCCATTTGTCTCTTTCCTTCAGCTCTTTTACGCTGTCTTCTGTTCTTCCTACATGAGCCCTCTCTTTCTGTCTCCCCATTGTTTCCATGGAGAAGACGTCTTTAGCAGAAGTAGATGTGCAGGTAACAGTCATTCCTGCCTTTGTCTGTGACGGGGGTTAGGGGCTGTAGCCAGCTCTGACCCCACACAGTTAGGACATCAAATTGTGAAGAAAAAAAAAAACGTGTCGATGGAGCATGAACGAATGCTACATTTGGTTGTAATGCCTGTGCTATGTGTACATTTCACCCAGCTGTTTTTGTGGCATCAGAATTCCTGAATTATCAAAACATTTCTGGAATGATTTTGTGTATTTAACCGTTTACCCACTCATGGTAGGCTTACAACCTCATGTAACGTGTAGTAAAATGTTACGAATGGCTGTGGCTAGTCGTGTGCGGGACTAAAAAAAATAAAAAATCTGGATCGAGTTTGTCATGGATGCAAATTCTGGGTTTAAATAAGTAGCGTGTCTCAACTCTGGATCCTTCTGTTCTACAGGAGGGTATGGAGGGGCTCTTGGGCACCTTGGTCCAGTTGCTTGGTTCAGATGATATCAACGTGGTAACGTGTGCTGCTGGAATCCTGTCCAACCTCACCTGCAACAATTACAAGAACAAGATGATGGTGTGCCAAGTGGGCGGCATCGAGGCCCTTGTGCGCACTGTTCTTCGTGCTGGAGACAGAGAGGACATCACAGAGCCTGCTATCTGCGCTCTCCGTCACCTCACATCCAGACATCAGGATGCAGAGATGGCCCAGAATGCAGTGCGGCTGCACTATGGGCTGCCGGTGGTGGTCAAATTGCTCCACCCTCCCTCACATTGGCCACTCATTAAGGTATGGAAGTGATATGAGATCATCATTCCTGTCTTTTAGTGGCTTTCATTGTGCATCAAGAAAATATTTTTTTTTCATAAAGGTTTATTTTATCACTCTATCCTCTCCCAGGCCACAGTTGGGCTTATCCGTAACCTGGCACTGTGTCCCGCCAACCACGCCCCGCTCAGAGAGCAGGGTGCCATTCCCCGCCTGGTGCAGCTTCTGGTCAGGGCCCATCAGGACACTCAGAGACGCACCTCCATGGGTGGAACACAGCAGCAGTTTGTGGTGAGTCACGGTCACGTGATCGACTGGCTTTTAAGGCAGCTGAATTGTGAAATTTCATCATTTTGAAATTAAAACTTTATGCCCAATTTATGCTGTAATCCATTTATATATTAGCAAGAGTGTCCAGTGATTTTCTTGCAGAATGGATGTGAATGAGGTTTTCATGTGTGTTGTGTTCAGGAGGGTGTGCGTATGGAGGAGATTGTGGAGGGCTGCACTGGAGCTCTGCACATTCTAGCCAGAGACATTCACAACAGAATTGTCATCAGAGGACTCAACACTATTCCACTGTTTGTTCAGGTCAGTCACTGAGAGCTCACGTTATCTGTCTGTTATTTTGTCGTTCTTCCTATCAGTCTGTCTATTTATCTTTCGCCTTGTCGATTTATCTGGCTATTGATCTTTTTAATTTGTTTGTTCATTTGTTCTATCCTTTCTATAGTTTGTTCTATAATTCTATTTATCTTTCTTTCATTTGTTCTATCATTCTATCACGTTATCTAACATTAGTTCTATCATGTTCGATCATTGTTGATCTTTCATTTGTTTGCTTGTTTCTATCTATTGTTTGTTTGTTCTGTCGTTCTGTATACTGTTCATTCTGTCTGTCCATTTGTTTGCTTGGTTTTTCTATTGTTCTACCTATCATTCCTTCTATTCTATATATTGTTCTGTCGTACTATCACCTATCTGTCATCTATCATCTATCGCTCGTTCTAATATTCTGTTATTCTATTTCTCTATTGATCATTCTTTGTTCGTTCTAGGGATGTCAATGATTAATCGATGATCAATTAATTGTCGATAAGAGATGCAATCGATTAAAGCTATCGATGGTCGATTAAGCTATTTAATTTTGGGCTATTTAAAACACGTGCTGTGAGTGACGGTGAAGGTATATAAATGCGTCATCATTCATTCATAATGTACAAATTAAACTTTTGATGTGATTTAAACTTTAAAAGTACATTAAAATAGAAACAACACAAAGTTCTTCAACATGGAAAGCAATAGAAATGTAGTAACTAAATCATTTCCCCAGGTAATTCTTTCATATCGTGCTCTGCGCTTTGCAGGGCTGCGGGACACAGGACAAATAGGCTATTCATTCCTACAACTTGTTAATTCGTTCCTACGACTTATTAATTTGTGGCCACTGTCCATGTTTCATTCATTTTGTTCCTTAAATAACCCATGATTTAACTAAAATGAGGGAACAAATTAATA
>NW_015639777.1:1576359-1582228 GCF_001515625.1 Sinocyclocheilus rhinocerous | reverse complement strand
TGAAATCTTTCATTTCCCTTAGATGCGAAAACAGTGATAAAAAGTGAATGACAATAAAATAAACCTGCGAAATTAGAGGGTTAGACAGTGAGGATTTAGGAAAAGAAAGAATGCCTAAATATTATTGAATTTGTGGAAATTCGTGACCAACCAGCAAACCTGAACAAAGCCGCGTAAATGTAGGCTATATGGGCTCGAACGGCATCCAAAAGCATGGTTGCGATGTAACATTTTCCAGCTAACCAATTATTCCTCTAATAAACAAAGCTTTTATACCACACTTGTCATAATCAGAGCTTATAATTTGTAAATAAATAATTGCTGGATTTTGTTTTCCCGGAGCATTCAATAATGTCACTAAATGGTGATGCCACAACTAAGCCATGTTAATTTCGTCAACGAAGACGACGACGAAACGTATTCGTTCACAAACATTTTTTTCTGTGACTAAGACGAGACGTTGACGAGCTAAAACTAATATCTGATGATAAAAACTGACGAAATTTATGCCGTGTCTTCGTTAACAAGACGAGACAGGACTATAATGTTATTTGAGGACTACCGGACATTCAAAATACATCCTATAGGCTACTGTCTTGTCCTTCAAAATGTGCGTCCCTGTCATTGGATTGCAATCGGATAAGGGGCGTTTGCATATCTAGTCTCAGTATGGCAGCCGCAGTGGATGGATAGGCTACCAAAATGTGAACTAGCGATCTGAAACAATGGCCTCAGCACCCGAAGAGGTAGGGATAAGGTGACCAGACGCCCTATTTTTCCAGGGAGTCACAATTCGTTGTTGATTAACTTAAAGTAAGTGAAGGCGGTATAGGCGGAATCGCGCTGATAGAAGTGCTCTCTCTCGCACACGCTCCACTTTTTCAGTTCTCATATACAGCTCGCGATCAGTTCTCAGTGCTCAAATACACACACAGCAGTCCAATCGTGTAGAGTATCTCACGTTAATACAGTCGGTTATGGATTAAGTGAACATAAACAGGTGGGTGAAAACTGAACGTGTGTCAGTATTACATGCATGCCTTCCGTCTTAAAGGGACAGCATTCCTAATTAAGTACCTATCCGTGTCATTAATGTTAACCAACAAAAGATATGTTAAGTAAACCTGTATCTGAAAAATGATTTAATTTGTATCTCTTTCGTATATTGTCTTATTCTGCTTCTTTTTCAAAAATTATAAATTATATATATATTATATATGAACAACTATAATTTTTATAAGTTGCTCACTTTTCACTACTGTTAAAGGGATAGTTCACCCAAAAATGAAAATTGTCATCATTTATTCAAGTTTTTCCAAATTCAATCCTTGATTCAAATTTCTCATAAGCTTAATTGATTTGGTCTAAAAAGAGAAGAATTAATGACTATTTTTGTTTGAAGACTACATATAAAATAGCTACCAAAATAAATGTTGGTAACTGCAGTTTGACTAATGACTAAAAGTAATGACTAAAAGTTGACAAAAATGCAATGACTTTTCGTCAACTAAAACTATGAAAGACTCAAATGACTAAAATGTGACTAAGGCTATTAAGCATTTTCATCTCAAGATAAATACTAAGACTAAATAAAAAATGCCTGTCAAAATTAACACGGCAACTAAGAGCATCGTTCACAAGTTTCTGCATGGACCTAACTAGCCTAGGGCACAGGTTTTCAAGCCCTGGGACAAAATGGGATGCTTTAAGAACAATGTATGGCCTATGTAAGTAATAGACCTAAAATAAAAATAACTTGTTTTCATAAAAAAAAATATATGCGAAATATATCTGACTTAAAGGTAGGGTTGGGTTTTGACACAAATTTCACGATTCAATTCGATTCTCATTCACAAGAAAGCAGCTTTGGGAAGACAATAGTGTCATTTTTTTTTTTTCCAGTTCCGGTCAGTTCAATGTTCAGTGACTGTGTAATAGTGCTGGGTTTTGACACAAATTTCACGATTCAATTCGATTCTCATTCACAAGCTTGTGATTCGATTACCGATTCGATTAGATTCAATATAGATTATTTTGGATATATATAAGGTACAGTACATGCCAAATTTTCTCAAGGAAAAAACTCAACTAATGCTGTAAAATATACAAGAGAGCCAGGGCTCCAGACTCACTCTTCCCACTGGTCGCTCTTTTGCGACTAACTTACTCAGTTGGTCGCACGAGCACATGATTTGGTCGCATTATTTTTTTTTTTTGCTACAACATGATGAACTTATCATAGTTTATAGTTATATGGAAATGAAAGTGGTTAACATTCAACCTGTTCTTTTTCTTCAGTATTTGTGACTTGAATTTTGTGAACGGGAGTTCCTCTTTTGCTGTTATAAGCCGGGCTTCGGATGCTTTCACTTTTGAATTCGCGATCTTGTCACGTTTTACAAGAAAAGATAGGCTATCTAGGCAGCTGTCTCTGTCTCGATATTGTGGCACGTGTACAGCAGTGGACGGCGCTTAATTTGAATACAAGAACAACGTTTAAAATTGAGTAGAAAAGTGTGAGGTTTCTAAAAAATAATGAATAGAGCATAATATATAGGCTACAACAAGGTTTAATCTGGCCGCAGAGGAGCACAACTGGGTTGCCTGATATAAAGAGACGTAATCCCCGAAACAGAGCTTCACACTTGCGCAATACGGAAATATCTGCTAAATGTGCTACTTATCTTTGTGAACCTGGCAACCATGTGCACACGCGCTCTCTCTCCACTGAGGATAAACGAGCTTGCTTTCTGAAAACACCGGTTAGCTTGCAGTTTAGCGATCTCCACTTCCAATATTCTGTTCTCAGAAACATAAACGAGCTTGCTTTCTGAAAACACCGGTTAGCTTGCAGTTTAGTGATCTCCACTTCAATATTCTGTTCAAAGTGTAATTCATCAAGTGTTCATTTATGAGAGAAAGGGAGAGAGAGAGAGAGAAAGAGAGAGAGAGAGGCTGTGTATGTATGAATTACCACAGTTTTGCCGCGTTTCTCTATTAACAGTGATGATCTTTTCCGTCTATATGCGAATGCGCGTAAAGTACAAGCCTAGTTTACATTATTTATAATAGTTTAACATTCAAATACATTGCGAATATGGAAACATTTGGATTTGTGCTGAATGAGACGTGAGCAATAACCTCCAAATACATCTAGCCAAAACCGTCCTCGTATGCACGCATGCACTGTCACGATCTAATGCGCTGTAAATGCTGGATTTTTAAAAACAAATAGGCCTACTGGAACCCAAAAATTTAAAAACTGACATTTTCCGGAACAGGATCCAGCAGGATCAAATTAAATACTGGTCATAATACTTACATAAAAATGTTTCAAGTGAGCAACAGTGTGTTTTGCTGCAGCAGCGCCGATGGAAGCGGTTCACTGACTGCGCAGCACAGCCACACGCGCCACAGTTACGTTTGGGATAATTTTATTTTAAATGCCATAATGTCAGTTGAAAACATTGCAATTGTGTTTTAAAATACAACGAGCACCACGAAACTGGAGAGGCGCGTTCAGTGGTCTCCGTGCCGGGATAAGAAACAAAGTAAAATGATCTCAAACGTATGGCGTACTCTCTTCATTTTATCAAATGATCATAATCACATCTATTAATTTTACAATCCTGCTACTAGCATTTTATTCAGACTAAAACCCCTTTAATTCGGGTAAAAAAAAAAAAGCATTTTTTTTTGTTTTTTTTGAGTGGCTTTTGCACATCCTGTAATGCCGGTAACTGCGTGCCACTGCAATAAACACATTTTGCAGCATTAAGGTTAACGATTAATAGATTAATTAATCGTTCATTTAAACGACGATCGATCATGGAAATGATCGAAAATTGACATCCCTAGTTTGTTCTATCGCTCCAGTTATCTATCCTTCATTCGGTTGTTTATTCATTCTATCTGTCTACTGATCTGTCTATCTTTCACTTGTTAGCTTGTTTGTTTTCTATTGTTTGTTCTGATTATTATTCTGTCGGTCTGCTCTTCATTATGTCTTTTTTTCGCTGTTGTATTCTATTTATATTTAGATTGTTCACTTTCTTGTTCATTCTGCCTATCAGAAGTTTTATCTATCACTTTGTTACATTGTCTTTTTTAGTGAATTGAGTAAATTAAAGTGTGGATGACCCTTGTATCCTTTCATTAAGTTGGTGCTATATGTACATCTTCTGAACTTAGACCCAATGTCAGTCTGTCTGAAATGTCTCTCTCTGTCTTTCTCTGCAGTTGCTGTATTCTCCCATCGAGAACATCCAGCGTGTAGCTGCAGGTGTACTGTGTGAGCTGGCTCAGGATAAGGAGGCAGCTGAGGCCATCGAGGCAGAAGGAGCCACCGCTCCTCTCACAGAGCTCCTCCACTCTAGAAACGAGGGTGTTGGTGAGTGTGCGCGCCCCATTTTAATAAGCAGCACGTGTGCAAGCACGACCGCCAGAATGCAGAAAGACATCAGTTAAATATAATGGCAACACACTGTCTCACTACCTACTGATGTCTCAAAGTTTGAAGAAACAAGTTAAACTTCCACAGAATAAACACAGAGCAAGCATGAATACAGAACACTATGCAGATTTGTTTTCCCAGCTATGCACGGATTTCCACTGGAGGCAGTGGCTGGGGTGAGCAGGGCTGGCTTGAATGTTTTCTCGGTCACACTCACGTTGCTATCTCTCGCCCACAGCCACGTACGCTGCTGCAGTTCTGTTCCGTATGTCTGAGGATAAGCCCCAGGACTACAAGAAACGACTGTCTGTGGAGCTCACCAGCTCTCTGTTCAGAACTGAGCCCATGACCTGGAACGAGGTAAGGGGGCTCATCTCTGCTAAATCCTGCAATCAATGCTGGCACAGAGCCCTGTTGTAGATTAAATTCCCAGCGCATTACAGAATCGGTTATGGCAGATGTGGGTGTTATATTTGTGAATTTACTGGGCATGTGATTCTTTCTAACAAAGTATTATTGTTTTTATGAGTCTCAAGCACTTTGAAAGCATTAGTATAACTGATTCAGTCCTGATATACGCTGAATTTGAGGCTGAAGTGAGAGTTTCTCTTATGCAACTCTTGCTTACATGTCTTTGCAGACTGGAGATCTAGGGCTGGACATCGGTGCGCAGGGAGAGCCTCTGGGCTACAGACAGGACGGTAAGTTCATTCTCAGAAATGAGATCAGCTCTCAGCATCTGGGTGTGAATACTCACTAATCCACTGCTTCATCAGCCTTCACCCACCAAACCTAGAGACGAACACACCTGGCACGTTCCATGAAGACAGGGCACTAAATAAGTCTTGGAACTCTTAAAGGATTAGTGGACCAAAAAAACAAAAACGGAAATTGTTGTTCATGCACCCCTCACGTTGTTCCGAAACTGAGACTTTCTCAAGAAATGAGATGTAAGCCATAATGTTAGATCTGACAGCTTTAGTCAAAATTTACTTTTTCCCTTTTCTATGCAAAGAAAGTGAATAGTGACTTCATTAATTCATGTAATTCTGCTTAAGATTTTTCGTGGTTCATGGAAAAAAAGTCAGTCAGAGTTTGGAACAACATGAGTCTGATTGAATTTTCTTTTTTGGGATTTATCTCTTAAAAATATTCTCCCAGCCCTGATTTCAACAAATGTTCAGTAAAAGGTGCTTAACCCTCAGACTAAAGGTATAAATAATTGTGAAATAATAATTACTAAATTGAACTAAATTCACATTTGCATTTATGCAATAAATTTTGTATATATATTTATATATTTATTTATTTTTAATTATTTTTTTCTCAATAAGTGGTATTGCATATAAATTTTATCATGACTTGAAAATCACCATTCTAGGTTAATTTTAATTTAGTTAAGTAGGGATGGAACGA
>NW_015639777.1:1570588-1576269 GCF_001515625.1 Sinocyclocheilus rhinocerous | reverse complement strand
TTGTACAAAAAAAAAAAAAAACGTGAATTGAATCGTGAAATCAAAATCGTGAATCGAATCGTGAGTTAAGTGAATCGTTACATCCCTATAGATAAGTAATCCATCCATCCATCCAAAAAAAAAAAAGAAACTAAGGCACCATAGTTCGGTCACATGCCTTGTGTTCTCTCTCTGGTTTTGTGGGTCTGAGGTTGTGCTGTTGTGAGCTGCCCGTTTAATATGCTTCCTCTAACGTACATGTGTGTGTGTGTGTGCTCCCTCCACTTCCCATCCACTCCCCTCATCCTCCAGACCCAAGCTACCGCTCCTTCCACTCCGGAGGTTACGGGCAGGATGCCATGGGCATGGATCCCATGATGGAGCACGAGATGGGCGGGCACCACCCCGGCCCAGATTACCCCGTAGACGGCCTACCTGACCTCGGCCACGCCCAAGACCTGATCGACGGCCTCCCGCCGGGCGACAGCAATCAGCTGGCCTGGTTCGATACTGATCTGTAAATACAATGACTTTTTAGGTGAGGCACCAAGACACCCAAACACGCACTCGATGCGAATGGCCGGTTGTTTGATCTGTGTGTAGGAGATTTGAAAGGCTGGAGTAAACCACGCCAGTAGCAGAACTAATCTGAGCTGCATATGAATTCATTACAGTCCTGTATGTGTGCGTGTTTCTCCTCTTTAATCAGATTCTAATCTGTTTGTCCCGTCTCTTCTCTCTGCTGCAGCTGTATCGTCTGATCTGAATGAACCTGCATTGTGATTTTGGCCTGTAGAGTTGCTGAGCGGGCTCAAGAGAGCGGGCTAGTTTCTCTGAAAGTGCCTGACACACTAATACAAGCGGAGTTTCCTATGGGAACACATGGAAGTAAAACTTTTGTTCTGGTCTCGGTCGGTCAGAATTTGGTGTGATTGACAGAAGAAAGCCCAAAAAGCAAATCCTAAGATGGAATTTTCAACCTTAGCCTTGCCTGTACTTTTTATTTTTCAAAGGATTATTTCAGTCTGTAATGATACTTCTCTAGCTTGCTTTATGATACTCGTCTTTTATTTTGCAGAACTTTGTATTCCTTTCGACCGTCTCTCTTTCTCTCTCATAGTGTTGAGTTATAGTGGTAATGATCCATCAAGAGTTTATGGTGTAGAACACTAATTAATTAGTTGAATTGTATTCTTATCAAATGTAACATTTGAATTGAATCGTGAAATCAAAATCGTGAATCGAATCGTGAGTTAAGTGAATCGTTACATCCCTATAGATAAGTAATCCATCCACCCATCCAAAAAAAAAAAAAGAAACTAAGGCACCATAGTTCGGTCACATGCCTTGTGTTCTCTCTCTGGTTTTGTGGGTCTGAGGTTGTGCTGTTGTGAGCTGCCCGTTTAATATGCTTCCTCTAACGTACATGTGTGTGTGTGTGTGCTCCCTCCACTTCCCATCCACTCCCCTCATCCTCCAGACCCAAGCTACCGCTCCTTCCACTCCGGAGGTTACGGGCAGGATGCCATGGTCATGGATCCCATGATGGAGCACGAGATGGGCGGGCACCACCCGGGCCCAGATTACCCCGTAGATGGCCTGCCCGACCTCGGCCACGCCCAGGACCTGATCGACGGCCTCCCGCCGGGCGACAGCAATCAGCTGGCCTGGTTCGATACTGATCTGTAAATACAATGACTTTTTAGGTGAGGCACCAAGACACCCAAACACGCACTCGATGCGAATGGCCGGTTGTTTGATCTGTGTGTAGGAGATTTGAAAGGCTGGAGTAAAGCACGCCAGTAGCAGAACTAATCTGAGCTGCATATGAATTCATTACAGTCCTGTATGTGTGCGTGTTTCTCCTCTTTAATCAGATTCTAATCTGTTTGTCCCGTCTCTTCTCTCTGCTGCAGCTGTATCGTCTGATCTGAATGAACCTGCATTGTGATTTTGGCCTGTAGAGTTGCTGAGCGGGCTCAAGAGCGTGGGCTAGTTTCTCTGAAAGTGCCTGACACACTAATACAAGCTGAGTTTCCTATGGGAACACATGGAAGTAAAACTTTTGTTCTGGTCTCGGTCGGTCAGAATTTGGTGTGATTGACAGAAGAAAGCCCAAAAAGCAAATCCTAAGATGGAATTTTCAACCTTAGCCTTGCCTGTACTTTTTATTTTTCAAAGGATTATTTCAGTCTGTAATGATACTTCTCTAGCTTGCTTTATGATACTCGTCTTTTATTTTGCAGAACTTTGTATTCCTTTCGACCATCTCTCTTTCTCTCTCATAGTGTTGAGTTATAGTGGTAATGATCCATCAAGAGTTTATGGTGTAGAACACTAATTAATCAGTTGAATTGTATTCTTATCAAATGTAACATTTGTGTAGCTTTTGTATAAAACCAAGAATTGGAGAAGTCCAAATATCAGTTCTCTTGCTTTAAAGAAATCACAAATGTTCCAAAGGGTTTGCAATCAGTTGGGGCCAGTTTTGCCTTTTTTTTCCTTCCTCCTCGTCTTGATCTATTTTTTTGATGGTAGCTTTAGAAAGGTTTTGAAAAGAACCCCTAATTATTGTAGCCTGCAATTGTTGGTTGGAGACTTGGTAATGACCTGGCTAAACAATAAAATGGACTTTAAATTTATCCAATTGTGGACATTTTTATTTTTTGAAATACACTAAATGTAAACAAAGTGATTTTAAGTGGTACAATCATTCTAGAATTACAGAATATATTTTGCAATCACTATCACAAGAGTTCAACAGTCTCTTGCGAAATGTCATTTATAAGTCATAGTAACATACAAATTAAAAGTATGAATATATCCACATTAAATACCAGGCGTGAAACTCTGTTCTGTGGATCTGAGTTCTGCCTGGGACCCGGTGCCCTTCAGAATCTCTGCAGCTAGTGATTCCACTGCCATGTCTGATTGGGATCTGGAACAAAGAGAAAGTGGTTGGAATATTCTACACGTGTTTTTGTATTTCATTAATTCAGTAGTCCAAACATTTAACGCAATAAGTGAATGGATGTTTCACACGTACAAGTTCACAAAGCAAGTCTCAAACTCGTTGCCTTAAGTTGGCAACCAGAAGCCCCTGTCTGTCACAGTGGCTTATCTGGTGCGCACACTGTCCTGATGAACGACAGCGTTTAAGAGAGTGATGCACTGGGAAGCAGGGGCAAAATAAATATCAAGCTGCTCCCCAAGCACACACATCCATGTTTCCAGCTCTGTGCAAATTAGTGCCCTCCATGTTGTTTTTTGACATTAAAAAAAAAAACTAAAAACTTTGCTGTTACTGTGAGAATGTGTTTTAAGGCGCAAGGCAACAATCCTCAGTCTTCTAGTGTGAGCTGAAAAAGTACATCAGCTTATGCTTGGAAATTGATACTTTTAACCCATTTATGAGAGTGTTTTTATACCAGAACTGAACTGGATTATTTAAATGCATTAAGCATATAGTGCATTAGCTTGTCAAAAGTTATTCACAATGGTTGTTTACTTCATGAATATGGTAATTAGAGAGCAGTGCCAAGCACAGACCTGCTTAAATAAGATAACAGCACTGTCCACCTGTATTATTGATGCAGACACTGTGAATTTCACCCTAAATTAATTACTAATTTAAAAACTTTAAATATTTCTCTGAGTAGAGGTAACCTGAACCTGAGCTAATTCAATTCTCTATTTAAGTGCCACTACTGAGCATAAATGATTTCAAAATCAAGTAGCTATTTTTCTGAGGTGTATTCATCATTGTTTGTCTGTTTGATATACCCTATAGCAAGAAAACATAAATTAGCAGGACAGAGTTCTTCTGAAACTATACTCCATTACAGTTCTTAGCATTGTACATTGATGCATGTTAACATGAAACCCAATCGTAACCCATTTTACTGATATAATGTTCAGAAATGCGTAATCATGGATCATGTTCTATATTAGAAAGGGAGCCAGATCTTAATGTGAGTTTGCAAAATGTTGAGCAGATGAAAAATTTGAAAGAATAACATGCACTGATGAATTGAGCACAAGACCAGCAATGTAACATATACGTTTGCCAGCGCAAAATCAGTGCGAACCCTATTTAAATCTACAAGTGTGAAATGGCGCTTAACCCAGGGTTAAAAGTGGCCTTAACCTGAGGTTAAAAAGACTAATATAGTATATCTAACTTCCTCTGTCATACATGTTCAAGGAATATTCCTGGTTCAATACAAGTTAAAGGGTTAGTTCACCTAAAAGCGAAAATTCTGTTCTTATTTACTCACCCTCATGTCGTACCAAGCCCATAGATTTGTTCATCTTCAAAACACAAAGACTTTAATAAAACCTGAGATTTCTGTCCCTCCATTGAATTTTTAATGCTTAAACAGGTTCATTAAGACATTGTAAAAGTAATCCATATGAATCGAGAGGTTTAATCCTAATCTTCTGAAGGAACATTATTGCTTTATATGATTAACCAATTTTATTCACATAAAAAGCTTCGTTTATCATTTTTAATGTTCATATTTGAATGCATTGCTTTTGCGAACTTCTGGAAAAAGTTTTGGAGAAATGGGCTTTCAATGTAGGGACAGAAACCTCTCAGATTTCACGTAAATATCTTCATTTGTGTTTCGAAGGTGAATGAAAGTCTTATGGAATGATATGTTTGTGAGTAAATTAGTTATATTTTTGGGTAAACTAACCCTTTAAGGTAAATTGGCTACATTTGTCTATGTTGATTACCACACAAAAATAAATAAATTAAATTAAATATATTAAAAAAAATTAAGCAAACAACAACCCCCCCACACCAAAAACAAAACTTTAGGGGGAGAAAAAAACTACTTTAAACAAGTACAAAAACTTTATTTTTTTCTCCGTGTCATAACTTCTGAAGAGAAATGGCACAGACAAGCGTTCGGCTGTATGCATTCATGAAACGTTTGCGTCAAAACTAAAGTATACTTTGGGCTTTACCCAGATTTAGCTTTATAGCGTGCACTCACATAAAGTGATATACTGTATATGGTAACACTTTAGTATAGGGACCAGCTCTCACTATTAACTAGTTGCTAATTAGCTTGCATATTACTAGCATATTGGCTGTTTATTAGTACTTATAAAGCACATATTCTGCATGACCATATTCTACATCCCTAATCCTACCCAATACCTAAACTTAACAACTACCTTACGAACTATTAATAAGCAGTTATTAAGTGTTTATTGAGGCAAAAGTCATAGTTAGTAGTTAACTGAACTGGACATTAAAATAAAGTGTGACCCTGTATACTATATATATAGTAAAAATCAGCTGCCTGATTTTTCAATGTGTGTTTTGAAAAGCGCTATAAAAATATATTTGTCTTGAAAAGGAAAGTAGAAATAATTTTTTGTAGGTACCAACATTGTTGATTGAACTTACCTTAAATTGTATGTGGAATACTCTTTTAAGTTCAAGTATTTAACTTTATTCAAAGGGCCTCCTAAAGCGGAAAGCATTTTGGTGATGCCATCATTCAGGGGCCGTTTACACGACAACGTTTTCAGCCAAAAACGGGAAACTTTTTATGCGTTTTGCCTGTTCGTTTACACGACAACGGCGTTTTGGGGAATGAAATCGGATATTTTTGAAAACGGGTTTCAAAGTGCAAGTTTTTGAAAACGCCACCGTTGTCGTTTCCGTGTAAACACCCAAAACGGGA
>NW_015639777.1:1567124-1568221 GCF_001515625.1 Sinocyclocheilus rhinocerous | reverse complement strand
TTAAATTGTATAAATTGTATGTGGAATACTCTTTTAAGTTCAAGTATTTAACTTTATTCAAAGGGCCTCCAAGCATTTTGCACCTTGTTAGTAAACAGTACCTGTAGGGAAGTGACGATTATATGTTTTATATGATGCGTCTCCGCTGTTGGTTGTAATATTGGTGAAGTAAATCCACACTTTGTCATTTCCGTGTAAACACCCAAAACGGGAATCTTTAAAAACGGTGACGTCATGCGCGTGCGTAGTACGTGTTCGGTATGTAGACATGCGCAGTACGTGTCGATTTTAAAGGCAAGCGCGAACAAACATTCACAACAATGGCGGAGTACATGGTACTGTTGTTGCTGTTTAAGAGTTTGCTAACGCTTCTTCAGCAAAATGTGGATTTACTTCACCAATATTAAACAGCGGAGACGAGATCATATACACACGGCAACAGATACTGTTTACTAACAAGGTGACAGCGCCAACTACTGGCCTAGCATACGTAATACAGCGTTTTGGGCCGTTTTCGCGGATATGTGTAAACGCGAATCGTTTTGAAAACGTTGTCGTGTATACGTGAAACTTTTTAAAAACGCAAGGGAAAAACTTTTCTGTTTTTGACTACATTGTTGTCGTGTAAACGTAGCCCTCAGTTATGCATTGTTTTCAATAATTCGTCTCTGCTTTGCCAGGAACCCAATATTGCTGAAGCTTTGCCTCCCAAGCTTAGCTGGGCAACTTCAAAGGGATTCTTCTCATTTCAGCAGAGGGAAGGGGAGGGGGGTCTTGCCCCCACAGACAGCCATAATAGGCCTGTATCAATCTGTGGGTGAGGCTTGAGCTCAAGGAAGCTCCGACATGAATGGATCAAAGATGAGGGTTCACACTAATGGCGCTTTTCCACTGCGTGGTACGACTCAGCTCGGTACGGCTCAGTACGGCACGGCACGGTTCGGCTCGGCACGGTTTGCGTTTCCACGGCAGTTCAGTACCGCTTTAGAGTGGGCGGGATTATTCACATGTCGTTATAGTCGCGCCGCCTCTACTACCACGACTCCTAAAAAAAACTTTTTCATTCCGCGTCGCCCCATCAAGCTCTCGCTGGATCC
>NW_015639777.1:1564735-1566300 GCF_001515625.1 Sinocyclocheilus rhinocerous | reverse complement strand
GACTCCTAAAAAACTTTTTCATTCCGCGTCGCTCCATCAAGCTTTCGCTGGATCCGCTCCTCTGCTATCAACGAGAGGAACGTCTGTTCTTCCGCAACAGACAACAAAACTTTTTGGTTGTTAAAAAAAAGGTGTGCTCGTTCAAAACAGTTGCGTTCGATCCTTCGCTGGCTGTGCTGATTTAAATCTAGCGGTTCTGTTGTGTTTGTGTCGCAAGTTCAGTGACGCAGGTAGTGACGATTCTCTCCGGCCAATCCGTGATCAGCAGGGTTTACACGTCACGTTTTGGTAACGGTACGGTTCGCTTGGAACCCCAACCGAAGTACTAAAAAAAGTACCAGGTACCAGGTACTGTACCCAGTGGAAAACCCCCCAAAAGGGAACCGTACCGAGCCGTACCATGCAGTGGAAAAGCGCCATTTGAGACTCGACTGGGGGCTCATGTGGCCTGTGTCGATTAACTCACCTAGTAGGTAGCGCTAGTTTCTGCAGCACGTGAAGCAGGATCTGTCCTTCCGAAGAACCCCAACCCGAGCTGCCAACCGCACTCATCTGTACAGAAAGAAGATAAAATGTACCTTAGGAAACAGGCTCACAGACGACACTCTCATACGATGTCAACCAGAAGCAGCGTGAAACCTATTTAGTCACTTTAACGCGCTCGGCTCTATCATAACAGGCTGAAAATAGCATGAATGGTAACCCGTACGACACTTGAGTACTTTGCCGCTGATTTGACGTGTCTGTTTTTAGAATTAGCGGCTCTCCGCACTTCAGTGTGACAGAGCCCATTACAATGTCATCTCGATGGCGTCTCACAGATGAGATGCTTCATCCGAGTGAATGAGGGTCAGTGAAAGCCCCCTCTGATGAACAGCACAGGACAGACTCTTCATCTTTTTAAGAGCTCTCGGTGAAGCCTGCTCCTCACGCTGGCAGATGCACACCACACACTGTGAAATCGGGAAGGCCGTTTGTAATGTTTTTCCCTTGTAACTCATACTCCTACAAATCTACCTGCCATCTTTTGATATAAAAAAAAAATATGTGATGAAAGTAACTAATAAAAGACATCATGAGACCATAAAACATATGTTGAATACAACAACATACAGCTGTGGTCAAACTTTTACATACACTTTGCGAACACATAGTAAACAAGAGAAAATAATAGTTAAATTATTTGTATGTATATGTAAAAATCTTTTCCATCTTATTCAGGTCAGTGCAAAATAAAAAATAACATGCATTTTGTATGATCCCTCTTATTTTGGTAAAATAATTAACATTTTGCAGATATTGCAAAGTGTATATAAAAGTTTGACCACAGCTGACCAGTGTTGGGGAGTAACTAGTTACATGTAACGGAATTACGTAATTTAATTACAAAATAAAAGTAATTGTAATCAGTTACAGTTACTGAGTTAAATTACAGTTACTTATGAAAATGTTAAGGATTACAAAGGGGGTTACATCTGCTTTTTTCACACACACTCCCACATACAGATTTAATTGAGTTCTTCATAAATTGAAACACCAATGTTTCAGAAGTTTATAACATGCTT
>NW_015639777.1:1562664-1563190 GCF_001515625.1 Sinocyclocheilus rhinocerous | reverse complement strand
AAATAATCATAAAAAATAAAAAGTGTGTTGGCACCGATAGCCTTGTGGGCAGTGCGCTGACATATAGCGCCATCGTGCTTTGGATGTCCTGTGTTTGAATCCTGACTTGAGGACCTTCCTGATCCTGCCCCCCTCCTCTCTTTCTCCCACTTCACTTCCTGTCATGTCTGATCTGTCCTATCACAATAAAGGCAAAAATGCCAAAAATAAAAAGTGTGAGACTTACTTCTTGTGAAGGTGCAGCTGGATCATGGACAGCGGGTACTGATCCATCCTTGAGTTTTAACTTTTTAACAAAACCTGCCTTGAACTGTCCCTTGTTCAGAAAGCAGTCTGGAGTAAAATTATTTGCAACGAATTTAGCGAATTTAGGTGTATTCAGTGGCGCATTACCATTAAAAACAAAACTAATGCGCGTCCTTAATGTCGGGAGTGTCGGGAGAAAATTAAGATTCTTATGTTCTTCTACATCACAAAACTACAAAACACCTGCATTGCTTACAAGACATTGTCGCTACAGCTGCTG
>NW_015639777.1:1517720-1562335 GCF_001515625.1 Sinocyclocheilus rhinocerous | reverse complement strand
CATTCATTACTTTAATAAAGTAATTGAAAAGTTACACTACTTATTACATTTTAAGTATGGTAACTTGTAATCTGTAACCTATTACATTTCCAAAGTAACCTTCCCAACACTGCAGCTGACACACACAAAACTCTGTCTGTCAGTCAGTCAGATTTTGTGTTTTTATGAAAAAGGAAATTAAAACTTTAAAAGGAAGCATTAAATTGATCAAAAATGACAGTAAAGACATTTATGATGTTACAAAAGGTTTTAAAATGCCATTCTTTAGATCTTTCTATTGATCACAAAATACTGAAAAATCACTGTTTCCAACACAACTGTTTTCAACATTAATAATAATAAATGTTTTCTGAGCACCAAATCAGAACATTAGAATGGTTTCTGAAGGATCATGTGAAACTGAAGACTGGTGTAATGATGCTGAAAATTCAACTTTGCCATCACAGGAATAAATTACATTCTAAAATATATTAACAGAAAACAGTAGAACGGTCTACCTATACCTATCTATAATGGCTTTCAAAATACAAACTATGGATAAATCTAAGCCTGAGCGAAGGCTGTGTCGAGGTGTAAATGAAATGTAGCAACATTGCTAACTTGCATGACAGTAGTTCAGCTGCTTTCAAAATACTTAACAAGCAATACTTAACAATACTTAATAAGTAACAAGCTGCTTTTCCAGTTTAGTGTAGTCACATGACAAAATGCTACTCTCTATTTTTCCACGCACTGCTTTGCATATGCACCATCTTAACTGAGCATCTCCCTCTAGTAACTTTGGAAAATCTGATTCATTTTAACAGATCAGTTTATTTGGACAACTTGTTTCGTTAACTTTTTTCTCTCTCTCTCTCTCCCAGCCATTTACAGTGGAACAAAAAGCTACTTCACAGGGTCTGCAGTTTATCTTACAGTCAGGACAATAAAGATTTGTGAACTACACACTGTAAGCAATGCTATCACTCAGCTTTGAACAATACACAATTTTAACCTAAGCTAATAAAGTATAGCTCATGCTAGTATAGCTCAACTATACTTGCATGATGTGTGAGAATAAATTGGCTCTCGCTTGTCAAGCAAGTACGTTCGAGCTTCTGTTTACCATATTTTATGTGCTCTATGAATGTGATCAATGTTTTTTTTTATGAGAATAAAAGCATAAATTAAATTGGTTCATAGAAAGTAGTGCTGTCAAAATTTCAGTTTAACGCATTAAAAATATTTAACGTGGGGCGGAGCTAGGGTTGGCCAGCCCACTCACAACTGCTGCTTCTGTCTCTTTTTTTCTTGACAAGAATCGCGTTTATTTAGATGCAGAACATCTTTACCAAAGAATTTGATACGACCACATCAAACGGGGGACTTTTCAGATGCGCACTCTTAACTTTGCCTCAGTGCCAGGCGCAAGTCGAACAAGCGCGGACAAGATACAATTTCAGTTTAACGCATTAAAAATATTTAACGTGGGGCGGAGCTAGGGTTGGCCAGCCCACTCACAACTGCTGCTTCTGTCTCTTTTTTTCTTGACAAGAATCGCGTTTATTTAGATGCAGAACATCTTTACCAAAGAATTTGATACGACCACATCAAACGGGGGACTTTTCAGATGCGCACTCTAACTTCGCCTCAGTGCCAGGCGCAAGTCGAATGAGCGCGGACAAGATACAGGTGACGAGAGAACTTCAGTAGAACAACAGTGAACTGTGCTCAGCTCTTCAATTGCACGCACAAATTCAGTGGCGTGCTGTAATATATTAAAGCGCTGTATCATATTAAATCGCAAATGAAACTACGAGCATGCAACGTCGTAGTTATGTCGTCAGTTAAGGCAACTAACGCTGCCTTAAAACTGTGCATGTAAGTATTTGTTATACTGTACATGAGTCACATTTAAGAACATCTCTCTGATATGCAGTGGTTTTCAAAACTGTCCTGGAGCAGCCCAGAGTCTCCCTCACCTGACAGCCATTTCAGCTCATCAGCTCATTAGTAGAGATTTTAAGACCTGAAGCATGCCAGAAAAGGTAAAGAGTTGTGAGAAAATATGATGCGTGTCAGATCCACATCATGTTCAGCAGCGGCAGCTTTTAACGCAGCCAAAAGAACCTAATAATCCAGCTGCTGTGATGTCTGTTATTGAGAACTTCAGTAGAACAACAGTGAACTGTGCTCAGCTCTTCAATTGCACGCACAAATTCAGTGGCGTGCTGTAATATATTAAAGCGCTGTATCATATTAACTCGCAAATGAAACTACGAGCATGCAACGTCGTAGTTATGTCGTCAGTTAAGGCAACTAACGCTGCCTTAAAACTGTGCATGTAAGTATTTGTTATACTGTACATGAGTCACATTTAAGAACATCTCTCTGATATGCAGTGGTTTTCAAAACTGTCCTGGAGCAGCCCAGAGTCTCCCTCACCTGACAGCCATTTCAGCTCATCAGCTCATTAGTAGAGATTTTAAGACCTGAAGCATGCCAGAAAAGGTAAAGAGTTGTGAGAAAATATGATGCGTGTCAGATCCACGTCATGTTCAGCAGCGGCAGCTTTTAACGCAGCCAAAATAACCTAATAATCCAGCTGCTGTGATGTCTGTTATTCAAAGAACAAAAAGAAGAAGAGGAAATCATTCACTTTTGTAGCTTTTAGGATTCGTCTATATTTAATGTAGAATTTAGTGTTTGATAATTTTATTCAATTTCTGTATATTTCCTACTTGCTGAAGGGCGCACAGGTAGCTAAATATGACATTTATTATAATGGGTTTGCGTAACGATTGTTTTAAGTTCACTTACATTAGTTGTTGTTATTTTTAAAAATCTAATAAATGTTCAAATTGATAGCTCTCAATTATACTGTAATGTTGAATGGCAAGTCAATGGTTAAATATTAGGATAAAGAAAACAATTTTCTTAGAGACATCAGTAGTATTGGTATCAGTGATACTCACCTTCAGTAATAAGAAAGATGTCATTAAACAAATATTAAAAATGTACTGTCTTTATGTTGTTTCTTCATTAATTAGAAGATTGAATGTGAAATTATTAAAATATAAATGTATATTTAAAAACTTTAATGTTAGGTGGGATTAACTGTGATTAATTTCAGAAAAAATGTTAATTAGTTTTTTTTTTTTAATTGATTGACAGCAGTAATATAAAGTGATCATGTCTCCTCAGAAGACTTGGATTCAAATGCTTTTTTCCACAATGTCTTTCAACGTTTTGAAGCAATCAAAGTTTTGGTTACAGTGGTTCAGTGGAAGGACAGAAATCTCCTGTCATTAAAAAATGTCTTCATTTGTGTTCTTATGAGTTCGGTATGACATGAAGGTGAATAAATGATGCCAGGATTTTTATTTTTGTGTGAACTAAGCCTTTAATTTGTCTATTTATCATTATATTTTCAGTTCAGTTAAATAAATCAGGGTGTTTTTATTCATTGTGTGTGTAAATTTGTATGTTCAACTAAGACTGTCATTCTAATTTAAATACAATTTGTTTTGTGCAAGACAAATACTGCTCTGATTTCTTATGTAATGTGATATTTATATAAGAAATATGTAGTGCCCTTAAAAAGCTTCAATGCAGCTTTCAAACTACTTTTTCTAGATTAGCTAGACTTTGGTCTAATTTACCAAGTGCCAAATGGGAGCATAAATTACAGCAGTTAATACCGCTGTTGGTTGTAATATTGGTGAAGTAAATCCACACTTTGTCGTTTCCGTGTAAACACCCAAAACGGGAATTTTTGAAAACGGTGACGTCATGCGCGTGCGTAGTACGTGTTCGGTATGTAGACATGCGCAGTACGTGTCGATTTTAAAGGCAAGCGCGAACAAACATTGATTGACAGCAGTAATATAAAGTGATCATGTCTCCTCAGAAGACTTGGATTCAAATGCTTTTTTCCACAATGTCTTTCAACGTTTTGAAGCAATCAAAGTTTTGGTTACAGTGGTTCAGTGGAAGGACAGAAATCTCCTGTCATTAAAAAATGTCTTCATTTGTGTTCTTATGAGTTCGGTATGACATGAAGGTGAATAAATGATGCCAGGATTTTTATTTTTGTGTGAACTAAGCCTTTAATTTGTCTATTTATCATTATATTTTCAGTTCAGTTAAATAAATCAGGGTGTTTTTATTCATTGTGTGTGTAAATTTGTATGTTCAACTAAGACTGTCATTCTAATTTAAATACAATTTGTTTTGTGCAAGACAAATACTGCTCTGATTTCTTATGTAATGTGATATTTATATAAGAAATATGTAGTGCCCTTAAAAAGCTTCAATGCAGCTTTCAAACTACTTTTTCTAGATTAGCTAGACTTTGGTCTAATTTACCAAGTGCCAAATGGGAGCATAAATTACAGCAGTTAATACCGCTGTTGGTTGTAATATTGGTGAAGTAAATCCACACTTTGTCATTTCCGTGTAAACACCCAAAACGGGAGACGTCATGCGCGTGCGTAGTACGTGTTCGGTATGTAGACATGCGCAGTACGTGTCGATTTTAAAGGCAAGCGCGAACAAACATTCACAACAATGGCGGAGTACATGGTACTGTTGTTGCTGTTTAAGAGTTTGCTAACGCTTCTTCAGCAAAATGTGGATTTACTTCACCAATATTAAACAGCGGCGACGCATCATATACACACGGCTACAGGTACTGTTTACTAACAAGGTGACAGCGCCAACTACTGGCCTAGCATACGTAATACAGCGTTTTGGGCCGTTTTCGCGGATATGTGTAAATGCGAATCGTTTTGAAAACGTTGTCGTGTATACGTGAAAATTTTTAAAAACACAAGGGAAAAACTTTCCCGTTTTTGACTACATCGTTGTCGTGTAAACGTAGCCTGAGACTATCGTGTTCAGACACTACACTGAAGTTCCTAAACAGACTGGGATCAACTGGCACTTCAGAGGTTTGTCTTATTCTGTGTTTGTCTCACACTCTCTTTCATGCTGAGCCACATCTAAGCGAGGAGCCCACAGATTGTGACGGCACGTTCAGAAAATGCTCCCTTTTCTTTCAAAACAACTGGGCAAAACACAACAGGGTGACAGCTTGTGCACAAAAGCACTGTCTGAAGAACTAATGCTATCTGGAAAAACTCCTGTGACACTAAAGGGACAAATCTGCTGGTTTTCTTGATGGAAGAATAGGGTAATACCCCTGTGCATGAGGATGGGTCTGTAATAAGAAGGGTGGTGGGGTCTTCATTACGTTTCTGAAGAGTCTCATGTCTTGTACGAGAACACACGCTTGTGCTCTTTATCTCAGATGTCATCACCCCAGCCCACCTGCCCACCTCAATATGCACTCAATAGTAAGCAACATGGTTATGAACCCGGCTGAACATGTCATTTTATCCTTAGTATATTTCCTCCCTCCCCAATACACAAGGCATTACCTATTCACCAATTTAAAATGGAAATATGCAAATTTATGTTAAATAATCACATGGTTAGTAGCCCAACTGTTGCTAACTGATAGCTGTAGGTCTTCCAAGGATCTGACAGAGGAATACGTATATGATAAGTGCATATTTATTTGAACAATATTAAAAAAGGATCATTCATCCAGTCATTAATTTACTCATATATATGGTTAACATGTGGCCACATATTTATTGTGCAACATCAGCACCTGATATTACAAAACAGATGTCTGACTATTGCTATAATATCTAGTGCGTGGTGTAGATTATTCTGGCCAACAATCTCCCACTTAACCCTATAAAGCCTACTGTATCATAGACAGATTTCTAAGGCCTGTAAATGATCGAGATGATCAATACTTTGCTGAAAAACTAGCACACAATCTTCTACATGCCTTCTGATGTCTGATTAATAGTATAACAATTTTTAGCAAGTAAAATGCCTTTTTAGTACCATTCTAAAGATGCCCCCCCATCCTCGTCTCTTTGCTGTGAAACATTTAAAGATTTTTAGGTAACACTCTATTTTAAGGTGTCCTTGTTACACGTTACATGTACTTACTATTATAATAACAATTAATTATGCATAATTACATGCAAGTAACCCTAAGCCAAAACCTAATCCTAACCCTAACCTTATAGTAAGTACATGTAGTTAATTAATACTCAGTACTTAACTGCATAATTACACTGTAACAAGGACACCTTAAAATAAAGTGTAACCGATTTTTATAAAGTAAACATAAGAATTACCTTTATATTGTTAATAATATTTCAAAATGCAAACTGCAACAACTTGACTACTTGATTATCCATACATCATTTTTCAACTATCTCGCATCAAGTGATCATCATTGTATCACATTGCATTATATGTTGGGAGATACAAAGTGGCAACTGAAAAAGTAGTCTGTTTTTATCAATATGACCGCACTGACTGACACTATCAGATGAGAACAAAACTTGAACTGAATAAAGCTGGATGGTACTATCGTCTTCTTTACAGCCGATTTACAACTTGCAACATCAACACTGGTACTGACCTGAACTGAATCAACATTGACACAAGCTGCAAAATATCATTGCTGCCTTGGAGAACTGCATATAAGTGAATTGAACACTGGCTTGCTTAGTAGGGCTGTGGAAGACTCTTAAAGGGATATTTCACCCAAAAATGAAAATTTTCTATTGATGAAAGAGTTTCTGTTACGTTGAAGTTTCTATCGTTACCATTGTGCAGAAGAGTAGAGCTTATGGTTGTGGATAACTGCATGTACTTCCACTATGAGGCATGTTGCTTTGTTCAATCAGCAGTAGTTTTGCTAATGCTAGTGCATTCAAGTTTTTCCCTACTTGAGCTGTCTCACTGTATACAGTCTTTTAATTGTACAAAATAACTAGTTATAGTCAAATACAAACAGACCTTAGTCAAAACCACAGACGTCTGAGAATCAACTTAAAATAAATGAGCACATTTCACTAATAATATTAAATTCCTTGTGTCATTGATTAAATCATTTAGGACATTTTACATGATTTAATCAGGCAGATTCCATTAAAAATAAAGCCTTAAAAACTACTCAAAAATATTATAATAAAAATAAAATAAAATGAAATAAGGCACAATATCAAGTATTTTCTTCTTGACTCTTAATATTCCTTCTTTATACCATTATCTTCAAGCCTTTATTATGTTTAATTACAAATCCTTTTTTTTTTTTTTTTTATACACATAGTATAGACCAGCTGGAAACAAAGCTTTGCTCTGAGAAAATTTCTTCCCTTTGCCAGGAATTAATTTGAGAGAAGCCAGATGACTCACAAACAAGCTCTCCCTGGAAAGCCCACAAATGTCCACCAGATAGCGGATGAGGAGAATGTTTTGGAACAACCACCTAGAAGGAGCTGCTTTAAATAGCTGCTGAAATGGTTTCTCAGCAGCTGATAAGACTCACAGGCCCTCTGCGCAATTCAATGTGCCCAACATGCCCAGAGCAGTCTGACTCAATGCAAGATGTTATGTTGGCCTTTATTCCTCAGAGTTGGACACAGAATCTTGCAGCTCAGATGGGGTTGCAGTGTGACATGAACAATGCAAGCTAACATGATATATTGAGTGAATGAGTGAGAAAGCATAATCGAGACAAGGACAGTGGAAAAACATAAGACGAAGAGACGGAGGAAGTGATTCAAATGTTATATGCATGTGTGAGAGCTGAACTCTACTGATGGCTTCAATCACTTCAGATTTTTATGGCTGTCATCAGATGCAGACAACAGTCAGTCTGATCTAAAGGGGTGTTCAGTCTGACAGCCATTTGCAGCAGGCAATAAAAGCCATTAACTTTGAATTCATTTAATTTAAAGAAATACAAGTTAAGCTCAATTGACGACAACTGAGACATAAATGGTAATTTCTGCAATAATTAATTTCCAATTATCCCTCTAAGTTACAGTGAAGTGCTTACAATGTAAATGAATGGGGCCAATTTGTACACATGAAATTGCTCCTTGTTTCAAAAGTTAACCACAAGAAATGAACAATATGCATGTTAACATGATTTGTTAAAAAAGTGGAAAAATCACTTACTACCTTTTCTCTGTAAAGTTATATACAATTTTACAAACTTAGTAGCAATGACAACAACATCAACCCTAAAATGATAGCAATTATTGCATTATTTAAATAGCTTTACAGTTCAAATGATACAGAAGACAGAATAATTAATATAAGTTCTTTATAAAATCACAAGTTTTACATTTCCGTTTTTAAACCTTCCAGAAACTGCCTCCTTTCACTTCCATTATAAGCGCCTCATCAGCACCTGAGTCAAAACCATACATTTTACCTTGTTCTAGTTTAAGAATTCAAGTTTAATGTATTTTTTTTTGACTGAAAGGCTTCCAAGAAATCCAGGTAACTATGTTCATTATGCACACATTTACATTGAATCTTTTTAATGCCTAATATGCTAAAAACGGTAATGTTTCTCGTCTCTTAAAAAAAGATGATTTTGAGGGTCTGTCTCATAAATGGTTAACTATAGTGGGAAAATGCAAACCAAAAGTTTGCAAACTGTAGACATATTAGATGTTTCACATTTTCTTCAGATGGTTAATACTTTTCTCTCCTTTAGTGTACCAATGGGAAATATCAATGAATGATTTCCTCACATTCCAGTAATAATCCAATGAGATTTTTGTATGAACACAAAGTCCTACAACAGATGGTATAGCCTCCACATAGCTCTGATATCAACATCGAGTCAGTGTGGGATAACAAGAAACAGAAGCAACCAAGATGGCCTAAATCCATAATACAACTGTAGCAACATCTCCAAGAACAACCTGTAACTAAAAGAACCATCCATCCACCAACCATCTAACTAGCTGAAAAACGGCGAAAGTGTATCTAGATGAACCTAGCAAGCCTGCTGCTCAATTCCCATAGAAAATGAATAAAAAATTAAAAAATTTAAAAAAATCCGCTCAAATCTGTGCCAATAGACATGTACAGTCATTGAGAAACACATTTTCACCTTTATTTGAATAGCGCTTTATACAATACTGGTTGTGTCAAAGCAGCTTTACAGAGTCAAACAGGAAAATAGTTTGTCAATGATGCAAGAAGACAATAACAAAAGAGTCATTTTTCAGCTAAAGTCAGTTCATTGATGATTCAGTGATGTCATCCAGTTCAGTTCTCGTCCAATAGTGTCTGTGCAATCAGTCAAGCGTCCCCAACTAAGCAAGCCAATGGCGACAGTGGCAAGGAACCAAAACTCGGTGACAGAAATGGAGAAAAAACCTTGGGAGAAACCAGGCTCAGTCAGGGGGCCAGTTCTCCTCTGGCCAGATGAAACAAGCATAGCGTAGTTTAAATCCAGGCTGCAACACTGGTTTAGAGGACTCGTCTGGTTCCCGTGGTCTTGTGCTGATGGTCGTCGAGGTGACGAGGTCTTCGCAAGGGATCTGTCTCTAGTTGACGTGGTTTCCGCTGACATTCAGGGTTGTAGAGGTCGTCTCTAGGTGCTGATCCACCATCTGGACTGAATCATACTGAATTTACATTTAGCATTAGCCAGCACTTTCAAATTTGCCAAGATGTCAGGCGCTCTGGCTCCAGGTAAACATTGGACTATGGTGGCTGGTGTCTCTATTTTCACATTCTGTACAATAGAATCACCAATAACTAGCGCTCTTTCAACAGGTTTCTCAGTGGGTGCGTCACTGAGTGGGGAGAACCTGTTTAATGTTTTAATCGGACTTGCTAAGCTAGTTCATCCAAAGTCGTATCTAAGGCCCTCACATTCTTACTATCCTCAATTAAAGTTTGGATGCGTGTCTCTAGTTCTGAAATCTTCTCTGTCAGCCTAACTATTTCCATGCATTTATCACATGAGAATCCCTCGCCGCTGACAGAGAAAGCTACACTATACATGTGGCAAGCAGTGCAAGTGACAATAACAGAAGCCATTACTCACCGTGATTGTTGAATGATTCCGACTTACCACAGTTGTTTGATGAACTCGTGAAAAACGGAGCTAGAGAGAGAGAAAAAGAAACGGTAGGCGCGAATGACAAGCTAACAGGCTAAAGAAATGCTAGTTGCACTAGCACTTGCGGCGAGTGCACTCCGCACTCGTGGTTTAGATTAAAATGCGAACAATATCCAATTAGTATGCTAGATAATGTCAGAAGTATGGTGATAATTAAGTTATATTTTAGCAGTTTAAACAACAGAAAGTGATAGTAAGATAGAGATTTCAATATAAAAACAAAGCTACACGGAGCTACAATCGCAAAACACTTAGTAGCACAGCAGACAGGAACCGGAAATCCTCCTTTTTTTACATTAGACTTTAACACAACATTACATTAGACTTCTACATTTTACTTAAACACGATCTAATCACTTCCAACCCTCAACTTAGGATGAGCATTCTGACAAGAGATAGATTTTTAACATTGATAAGAAAATATCACAAAAAACAAACGTTTTCGCTTCAACTCCCTCCTCCGAACCTAAACAAGCTCTGTTGCACATTTAAAATGCAAGCAGTTTCCTAGATTCCTCACTTCAAAGGCTGACATGGAACAGTACACCCAAGTCCTTGTAATTACCAACTGAATTAACATGCCTATTAGCATATTAGTATAACAGATTCTCAGATGGGGTCTTAAGGGAGACTCCAATGTTCCTTACACTCTCTCGCTCAAGTGCACGACCCGCCATTCTGTTAAGAGGACAAGATGAGAGGATGAGGAGATGAACCCAATCAATCCACAACCCACAAACATGTGCCACACACACACACACACACACACAAACACACACACTTTCATCACTGGCTGCATAATCATGTGAGATGAAGATATGAGCTTTAATACACTTGTGCACATTGTCTTCAGATAATACCTCTCATCAGATCTGACAAAAAAATATCAGACTATGAGAAGATAAACAGTTTGAGGACATTTTGAATAATGTATGGGTAAGCAGAATGGGTATCATCTGTTACAAGAGCATTCTGAATGTATGGCTGTACTGTGAGACAGGAAGCAAATGTTGTTTGAAGCAGTTTTTGAAACTTGTAAATCAGAAAAAAAGCATGCTGAATATAATTCAAAATATGTTTTCTTCTGGTTTGTAACGTGCAGGTTCATTATTCCCTTAAAAAGTACTGTGGTAGTGCCGTGGTGAAGCTACTACACTGCGTACTTCGAAATACACTACGGTACTGAACGATTACCATATTCATGCACCATGTTATTTACAAGGTACTTCAAAGAAAAACCATGCCTGCAAGAATGGTATCACTACACGTGCCCACAAAACAAGGTTTTACCACAGTACAATGTCCATATCATGGTACTTTTCAGCACTTTTTGTGTATTTTCCATTACACTTACATCTATTTATCTAGCAGAACATGAGTTGAGAACAAGTGTCAAAGTACAAGTTCCAAAATTGCTTAGAAAAGTACATACATATAATATAATAGAGATGCAGCTGCTACAGTGTTTTTTCTGACTTCAGCTAAACATGGAGTGGTTCAGAACAAAGAGTTCAACAACCTTGTTTTTCTAAACCTTTCCTTTTCAATTATTGTGTGGACCACAGAGGACAGAACAGTAGAAAAAAAATCTTGATAACTCCAAGGCTACCTTGGACTACCTACTCAATTACATAAAGTTTATTTTCTTCAGTCTGACTTCAATTCTTTTCAGGTATAAAAACCCAGCAGATAAGGTGAGGGCAAGAGAGAAATAAACCGGACTCTGACACGGCATCATAATAAGATGCTGCATGTGCAATTAATGAAGAAAACGTAAAGAATGCTCTTCACTTGTATAAAACTTGCCAACATGATGCCATGGCATTGCTATGCCGTTTCTAAGGAATTCTGTTGTTGCTAGGGAATTGCTAAGTGGTTGTTTACTGGCTCATGTCAAAAGAGTCCAGTCCCTATAATATTCTCACTATGTTCGCTCTCTAAGGCCAAATATGATCACTTAGATAAGTATTAGCTGTCCTGAATAAGCCAAATGCTTTGAAATATCATTTGCAAAAATGGTATGGGAAGAGTTTTAGTGTTTCAGTTCCCACTGGTTGTAAAAGAGCAGTGAATACTGAAGCATTGAAGTCTGTATCTCTGATTGTAGTTGGGTTCTATTGGCTTCATGACATTTAACGAACTAGATGACATTTCTAGACCTGTTGATGTCTTAGACTGAATGCTGTGCTTGTACAGAAACACCGGGGAGCATGTTTCAAGATCCTCAGAAAAACCTTGTAAAAAAAAAGGGCAGAAATATAAGCAAGAAGCTTTATAACTGACCTTGCTTGAAGAACGTATTTTCAGTTTTGTGCTAACATTTTCCAAATGAAACAGTTTTTGCTTGCTTATTTGCAGAGATTACATTTTTTAAATGTGAGTGTGTATGAATTGTCAGTTTTGACTCAAAGCAAATTAAGCCACAAAGCTCTAATTTTGATTAGTCTTTGAACCTATTGCAATCTATTGGCCCTAACTTTTGTTCATTAACTTTCTCTAACATTACCCATCCACGTAATATGCTGATCAGTCATGGTCTCTGCTGACTCATAAAAAGCATGCACTACACTCTGGTCACTCAGAACATACTGTTCCCATTATGAACCAATGTTTTGTGTGGCCTGGGCATGAAATGGAGCCCTCTTCCTCTTTAGCCTTTGTACTGTTCTTTGAAAACCCCTTCATCGTGTGCTGGATCTATTTCTGATATTATAGAGGCAATTAGTGAGGTCTTTGATGGCTTGATAAAAATGAGCATGCATATATTTTACAATGCTGCAATTAATGAATACTAATTAAAAGGCCTTTGTTGATTGTCGGGGTGAGAGATGGATGAGTGAGCTTGATTTTTGTTGCTTTAATGGAAAGCCTTTGTCACTTGCCCACTCGCGTGTGAATAAGTGCTCTCTGTCACTCTGCAAAAAAGGAGAACAATGTAAATGAATTTGCATCATTTGCATAAATAAAGCTTTTTTGCATAGGTGGTGAAAGCAGGCGGATTCATAAAACAACCAACCGTCACTCACAAGTTTGTCTGATTGAATAATCCATGCTCGCACTGGTTTACGTCAAACCGGCTTCGGTTCATCACTCTTCATCCTACTGGATGTTCTGAAGACAGCAGAGCATCGACCTGTCTCGCTGTATGGTGCAGGAAGTGAAAGAATGATGATTGAAAGGATGTGTGTCGAATCTGTCATTCATTTGGAGTCGTGCAACTCTTAATGGAACTAGTGTGTTAGAGCCATAAAAATAAGAATGTTCCGAATCTAGGTCAATCCAATTTCAATTTGACAAATTCTGTAGAAAATGTTGTAGAGAAGACAGATTGTAGTTTTAGTACAGTAGATAAGCCTCATTTACCCAATTTAACAGGTAGTCTCAGCCTCAGATGCAGAGGCGGACAGTAACTAAGTACATTTACTTAATGTACTGTACTTAAGTACACTTTTTGAGTATCTGTACTTTACTTGAGTATTATTTTTTCTGGGAACTTATGACTTTAACTTCACTATATTTGAAAGACAAATATCGTATTTTTCACTCCAGGCTACATGAAATGATTTCCCAGCATTTTTTTGAGCACTGACCAGCTGCAAATGTGATATTTATTTACAACAATTCAATAATAAGAAGTTAATATTGTGGTATATATTAGACACAATATTGTCTGATTTTGCTAAATTGTGGACGTGAAAATATTACCTATAAAGCCACAGAAGAACTGTTGTGCGTCTCCTAATAACACACAATAGGTGTTCGACTTGAAGCAGCACTGCAGACCATTCTGTGTGACATCAAAGTACCGCGAGAGTGATTAGACAGCATTTAAATTTTTGTTTTGATGTCAAATAAGTCTTGCTGTTTTGCTTTTTTGTTAAAGCAGTGTTTCTGTTGTAAAGTTAAAGCAAGTACTTCTGTACTTTTACTTAAGTAAAAATCTGTCTTTACAACTTTTACTTGTAATGGAGTAATATTTGACCAGCAGTATCTGTACTTTCACTCAAGTAATAGAGTTGAGTACTTTGTCCGCCTCTGCTCAGATGACACATCTACACACCGCCCACATTCCTTTCAGTGGCTGTCTAATGAAAACTTGAAAAGCACTTTGTTGTGTTTACAAGGTACCAGGTTGATATTATGAGCACTTTTGAGGAAATTACCAAATTTGGATTTATCGGATTTAGTGGAATCAGGTCACTGGCATCAGATAAGCTTTTGTTTGAGATGATAAGTATTAGGATGAACATGCATATGCAGGTCAAGTTATATCTGTGAAAAAAAAGTACTTATTACTTTTGGCTAGACTAATATATATATATTTTTGCAACTTCCTAGTGTTTTCTCTGATATTGCTAGCCTATTGTTGCATTTATTTGATGTTGCATTCATTCAGATAAACCCATTCCTAAACAACATATAACAACAAAACCACCTATGGTTGGTGGCATTACATATCAGTCAGTCGGTCTTTTCCAGTCAACGTGGGACTTGGTTAGGTGACACTACATATGTTTCATGGTCCATCAATTCCCCATAACCGCTTGTCCAATGTTGGGTCGCAGGTATGCTGGAGCCCCTCTCAACATATTGGGCTGAAAACAGGGAAACATCATGGATGTATGGTGGTTCCATGATATTACACCTAATTTGATATTGCTCTTGATGTGATAACTTGTCCAGTCACTGACTTTCTCTCCACTGAAGATGAAATCTGCAGTTCCTGGCTCTTAATGAAGAATCTGTTATTTGTACTGTATCTAATATTTTCACCACATCAGACATCTGTCACTATGGAAGAGACTAAGACTACCTCAAACTCCACAAAAAGACATACCTGAGCTGGAACGGAGCGAAACCTCAGGCTTTAAAAACTTTTTAAGCAACTGTGCAGCACGCAGCGTGCCAGCACTCAAATCCCAATGTGTGTGCTGTTTCTGGAGCTGATAATTGTGTGAGATAATGCAGATCTATGCTGATAACAGAAAGCTGGAGAGCATTGTTTTTGCTGCAGACACCATGCAGAGAAGACAGTACAGATGGGATAGAGGACAGATAAAAATGGATAGAGAGAGAGGGGGAGAGATAGAGAAAGAATACAGTTTTCTTGGCATTGCTGTGGCGGTGGAAATGGAACATGACATTGTCAATGCTGTTCCCTACATAGCCAAACTAGGACAAGGTCAGCGAGAACAATAATACAATTGTTGTCATCCCTGGTAACACATTAACACATTAATATTATTCCTGGAGGAAGATCTGGGACTTCTCTGTAACAGCTGCATGAGTTTTACATGGACATTACATTGATTTAATAGGCACTTTTATAGTATACTATAGAATAGTACAAAGTTCAGTCATAAACTCCAGTCTTGAATTTGATATAGGTAGCCTGATGTGCATAGCAAGTGGAGTGTGACATGGACCCTCTTTGAATGATTGAAGTCTTGGCACGGTGCCATGATCTTTTGCGATTATCTGATCAACTAACCATTGTTTTTGATCAAGAAAGCCAGCTCACGTGTCATTGCAGGATTCCATTTTTGAGATGTCAAAGGAGCTTCAAAGAATATTCAGACAGGTTTGATTGTCCTAATATTGTAAAGCATGGGCACAAGTGATAGGAGAATCTGAGTGATTGTATGATTATTGCCAAGTGAAGCGGTGTATTTCAAGAAGAGGAGGGGGCCCAACACTGAACCCTGAGGCACCCCGGTGGTTAGGTGATGTAACTTAGACACCCTTCACCTTCAGGAAACCTTAAAAATCTGCCTGTGGGGTAGGACAGTTTTAACATAAATATGAAGGGCATAACAGCCCCATAAGTAACATAGAAAGCACTGCAGAGAGTTTCACCAATAACTGCACAGGAGAATTCTGTCAATCACAGAAAAGTCACTCCTTCTTTCTGTTCCCAACCTCATTGACAATTCAGCTCACACCTTCGTCTGTGACCAGTAGTGCGGTACCCAGCCCTGACGGTTCATCTTTCTAAAACAAGTTTTGCCCGTGGAGGAGTGTGCAAATGTGTTTGTGAGCACAGGCCGGTGGCCCGAGGCACCATACCTGGGTCAATACTCTTTCATGCTGCAGCTGGGCTGAGCGATGAGGCCATTGCTGCTACTGTCACGCTGTGAGCAGCTCCAGTCTGCAGGGGTGGCCACAGCAGAGATAATGAGCACGCCTCTTGAGTCCCAGGAGTGGGAGCTTGCCGTGCAAAAAGTGTGTGCATGTGTTTGTGTGTGAGCGAGC
The DNA here is from genome assembly GCF_001515625.1 of Sinocyclocheilus rhinocerous. NCBI lineage: Eukaryota > Metazoa > Chordata > Actinopteri > Cypriniformes > Cyprinidae > Sinocyclocheilus > Sinocyclocheilus rhinocerous. The sequence continues at coordinate 1,546,077 of NW_015639777.1, read as the reverse complement.
GTCTGCTAGCACCACTGTCCTGCTCCTTCCTCTGCATTATTCATACACTTGATACACACTGCCACATTCTGCTATCCTGAGAGCATTGTGTGATGTGTATCTCAGGGAATGTCTCACTACCTCCGTCCCCTTCTCTGTCTCTCGCTGTCTCCTAGTTTGCCCCCTTTCATTGTCACCGACGACTCGGTGAACTGATTGAGAATGTAGAACAGCAGTCACACTTGTGTCCTTGTGGTCCAGGTCTCGTCACAGCAGGGAAGGCGAGAATCATAATGATGAGACTCAAGTTTTTTTTTGTTTTTTTTTTGGCTTTTTGCCATTTTATATCGACAGGACAGTGCAGAGAGGACACAAAACGGAATCTGCAAATGATGCAGATTCAAATGTGTGCTGGCCACAGGAGAACCATGGTCCAATATGATGGAACATGCAACCTAACCGCTAGGTCACAGCTCGGGGGAGAATCCTTTTAAAAGGCAACATATTTTTGGTCCATAAATCTAGCTCAGGCTACTTCTTCAGTGCAAGTCTATGGGATTTTTTCACCCATTGTATTGTCTTAAAGGGGAAAAAAAGCTCTTCTCAACAACTGAGTTAACACTTGTGCCTGTATCACAAGCACTATAGTAATAATGATGCTTCCCTTACCATCCGCTGATAATCAGGACTTAGACACAGACCTTAATTCGCTATAATGCAGGAAGTCAGGGAAAGTTTAATGAAAAGGCTCAAACTCCTACAGATTCACAAATAAAGCAGCAATATCAAAACGCAAGAGGTTATGAAAGAAAAAACAGTGTGATTTGCCTGTGAGAAGGAAGCTAATTACTCATGCTCAATGTGGATCAGAGCAGAACCGTATTCTCTAGAGACTAAATCATTAGGTAGAATCAGACATGACAATAAAATACCACGCATACAGCAACACATCAGAGGGATACCAGGAGAGCGTATATGTGTGTGTGTAAGAAACGCCCGATGGGTGATTTATCTCCAGTAGTCTCAAAAGGCTGACAGCAGATGAGGGCAGTAATGTGACCAGGTCATTTCATTCCATTAGCACTTTGGTTACAGAGCCTGTGTGTAATTAGGACAGGGACACCAAGTTATGAATCAAAGAGGATGATTTTAAACACACAAACAACAGACATGCTTCAGTGCATACCAACACACACACACAAATCCCCAGGGCTGCTGCCCTCCAAGTGATGCACGTCTCGTAAGTGTCTTTGGAAAATTTGTAACCAGCCTTTCAGTCGCCAATGGACTTGAAACAGACAAATATCATTGCAAAGACCTAGTTTGGATGGGGTTCGTTTTCCCTGAGAATATTAAGTATATTTGTGTTTTGCAAGTGTACTTTTTGATTTCAGTCCTGCCTGAATCAAGCACATCTGTACTGTTCTAACACAATCTTGGTAAAAGTTATAGAGAAAAATACAGAATAATTTCCAGCAAAATCAGGGTCCTCCGAGAAAACTAATCCCATCTGAACAGAAATGTCTGACTGTGGTATTGGTTTTCAATTTTTTTTTCTCAATGCTTCTCACTGAGTTTGACCTTTGTCGAGTAATGTAACTAAAGCTAATTTTCTTGTTGTGCTGCCTGGTGTACCTTCATTACAGATTCAGACTCAAACTAAATGGCATTTTCGTCAAAAGACTATGACTAAAAATAAATCAAAATTTGCTGTAAAAATTAACACTGCTTATAAATGTGATATGGTGAGAGGTGAATAAACATGAAGATGCAACGGGACAGTCAAAGATGTCCATCTAACATATTTGTACACAGTCCAGGATTTTAAAAAAATCGAATGGAATACCATCAACCATTGTCTCAAGGCCCACAAAATCAGCAACTTATTAATTAGTTGAGTACTCAAGCAGTCAAAATGACCAAGATGCACATTCATAGCTACGTGTTCTGTTAAAAATGAGAATGATGAAGTAGCCAGCATCTTTTCTGAGTGTACTCTATGATCAATACAGAAGCACCAGTCAATCTTATGTTTTGTTGAACATATATACATACAGGTTTAAGTGCTTACAAACACACAGCCCTCTTTACCACACCTAAACAAAACAAACTAAAACCATTATTTACATCTCCCTCTAAATCTAGGATGAGAGACACAGAGACAGGTGAAGACAGTAAGAGAAAGACAGATAAAAAGCGAGACGGTGTTAAAACAACAGAAGTGCTGTGATCTGACTCGATGACACTAATGAGGCCTATAATAGCTCTTGATGGAGGGAGAAGATCCTAGGGGGCAGAAACGGGGGTGGATGATCAACAGAGAGAGAGAGAGAGAGAGAGGCTGACACAACCAACATATAAAACGCTCCCACACAAACATATAAAATGATGAAGCACACATTACACTGCGGATGATCAAAAAAGGGGAAAAAAAAGTTTGGTGATTACACAAAGAGAGAAAGGGAGATCGGAAGAAAAATGGGAAAAAGTAGATGGGTCTGACAGATCAGTAAAACACTTAAGGTTGTTCAGAATAAAAAGTAATCTGTGCAAACAATGTTCTGGGAGACGGCAGTCTTAACTAGCCAATCGAATTTACATTATGATAATAAAATGGAAACGCACTTTCTAAATGTGGTCTGATTAGGCTCAAGATATTTTCTGGTTTAATCCGGGATGGTGTGGTATTTACGGAATAAAAATATCACCATCAACATTTATTCACATTCCAACCATATAAGTTGTTCCAAACCTGTATTATTTATATTTTGCAGACAAGAAGGTTCACTGTCTATTGCCATTAGTGTAGCAATGTATGAAACACAGCTCACAAGGAAATCACTTGCAAACCAAGCAGCTTTCTGTTGGTCTATGCTTCAAATTCGTGTGACCAGTTTGAACCAGTTGTGAAATCTGCATGGGGAAATCTTTCACCCTCAAGCAAAATCCCCAATCGCGTGGACTACCAATGAAATGAGTGGATTACACCCTCGAAAATGTCACCACACCTTTACACAGGAAAATACTTTTCAGAATGTCCAAGCTGCTCTTTTCCATGCAATGAAAGTGAAGGGATGAGGACTGTTGAGTTTCAAAGTACATTCAAACATGCTGCTTCAAGACACATAGCACTTACTGTAGGTTGAAGTCAAATGTCTCCATCACATCATCACTGCCGTCACACCTGACATTTCAATGTACACAAGCGTGAATGAGATTTAAAGGAATAGTTCACCCAAAAATGAAAATTCTGTCATTAATTACTCATGCAATTAACCCGTAAGACCTTTGTTCATCTTCGGAACAGGAATTAAGATTTTTTTGATGAAATGTGAGAGCTCTCAGACCCTGCATAGACAGCAACGCAACTGTAATGTTCCCAGGTCCAGAAACGTAGTAAGGACATCGGTAAAACAGTCCATGTGACATCAGTGGCTCAACTTCAGTTTTGCGAAGCTACGAGAATACTTTTTGAGCGCAAAGAAAACAAAAATAACAATTTATTCAACAATTCTTCTCCCCCGAGTTACGTCTTCTGCCATTTTAGAGTATCACAACACATACGCACGCTTTCCCCTAAGCGTAAACAACGCTGATTACGCAGATTACGTTCATGCGTGCGCTTTCTCCTCTGAACGTAAACAATGCTGGTTACGTCGATTATGCTCTTGGGTACTCTCCAAAATGGGTTTTATATATATATATATATATATATAAATTATTAAATACAGATTTTTTTAATCCAAATACAAAAATGAAAATACAGAGATATATACCGTATATCGCAAATCGGCCAAAAAATACAGAGATATTAATTTTTGCCCATATCGCCCAGCCCTACTGTGAAGATTCATCTCTCTCTCTCTCTGTCTAGACCATATTTCACAACTGAAGATCAGAGCAGCTTGAGGTTTGTTTGCATTCTTTTTTTTTTTTAAAGCTTTATTTATGAGTTTTAGGACAATATTGCAAAGACGAAAACAAAACAAAACAAAAGACAAGATCAACTTAATACACTAAAATAAATGACAACTAAATAAACAAGTAATCAAAAGTGTGGCTTAGCAAAACAATTAAAGTGCACAATCTGTATGATACAATAAAATTTAATTGAAGGGGGAAAAAAAATGCAGGAACAAAGACTCAGTCTACGTCCGATAATAAAACATGTTCCATGACATATTGCTTAAAAGGGTCCCAAGCTTTATTAAACTGGTAAGATGAACCTCTTATAGAATGTTTGATTTTTTCCAACTTTAGGAAAAAGAGGACATCACGAATCCATTGTCTTGGGGTTGGAGGCCTCTGATCCTTCCACTTCAGCAATATTAATCGTTTGACTAAGAGCATGATAAAAGCTATACAATCAGATTGTATCTTTGTAAGATTAAATGATACAGGAGTAATTCCAAAAATGGCTATCAGCTGGCAAGGTGAAATCGGTCTACCCAAGAAACCAGAGACAGTCTCAAAAACAGTGGCCCAGAAGCCCCTAAGCTTTATACAGGACCAAAACATATGTGCATGGGATGCTGGGGTAAAACTACAACGATCACAAGCAGGATCTATATGCTGAAAGTGCTTAGAGAGTTTCAGCTTTGTCCAGTGTACACGTTGAACAATTTTGCACTGCAGAAGTCCATGTCTTGCACAGACTGAAGATTTGTGTAATCTACTGTATATAGGACTGATTCCCATTCCTCATCCGAAATAACCATTTCTAAATCGCCTTCCCACCAAACTTTTATTTGTGAAAGGGATGTATAGACTGTGGTCAAAATTTTACAATACAGTGTTGATATAATGCCCTTCCATCATGGAGGATTCTCCAATAAATGATCAAATGGAGAACAGGGAGGCGGAGCAGGAAACTGAGGGAACATTTTACGCACAAAATCGCGAATTTGGAGATAACGGAAAAAATGATTCTTTGGAATATTAAACTGCTCACACATCTGCTGAAATGAGCAGAAAGCCCCCTCATAGTACAAATCATTAATTTCCCTAATGCCTTTAGCATGCCAAGATGTAAAAGACTTAAACATTTTTGAGGGGTTAAAGACATGATTAGAATGAACAGGGGATTTAGGGGACATAGTTTGCCAGCCAAAATGACGTCTCACCTGTTTCCAGATTTTAAGCGTATATCTTACAAGTAGGTTTTTAGTAAATTTGTCGCAGGGAAAGGAAAGAGGAGCGTAAACTAAAGCTGCTAGGGAAGAAGGCAAGCATGAGGCCGACTCAATTGCTACCCATGACAGGGCATCAGCTCCAGGATCTTCATAGAGCCAGTGCAGCATAGGACGGATATTTGAAGCCCAATAATAACACTGAAAATTAGGCAAAGACATTCCACCCAGTGGTTTAGGACGTTGTAGAAGACTTTTACTCATTCTAGCAGGTTTGCCATTCCATATAAAGGAGGTGAGAGCACTATCCAGCCTACGAAAAAATGAACTAGGAGTAAACACTGGGATACACAGGAACAGATAGGTAAACTTAGGCAGCACATTCATTTTGACAAAATTTATTCGACTTGCGACTGATAAAGGAAGTGGGGCCCAGCGCTTTAAGTCCTGTTCAACTCGCTCCAATAAGCGGGTGAAGTTTTCAGTAAAAAGTTTAGAAAAAGTATTAGATATATGTATACCCAGGTATGTAAATGAGTGGGAAACCTTAAATGGGAGAGAAGAGAAAGAGAACTCCCGGGCAGCATTGTTGATGGGAAACATTTCACTTTTCTGTAAATTCAATTTATAGCCGGAGAGCCTTCCGAACATATCAAAAATTTTGAGAACATGAGGAAAGGATTCAGATGGGTCGGAAATATATAAGAGCAAGTCGTCCGCGTACAGAGAGACTTTATGCTCTCGTCCTCCTCTGATTATACCAGCTATTTTTGAGTTTTGACGCAAAGCAATGGCCAAAGGTTCTATTGCCACTGCAAATAAGAGAGGCGAGAGGGGGCACCCCTGTCTTGTACCTCGATTAATCTGAAAATATGCAGAGGAAATATTGTTGGTACGAACAGAGGCAAGTGGGGCTTTATATAATAACTTGATCCAAGATATAAAACTCGGTCCAAAACCAAACATCTGAAGAGTGTGAAATAAGTAATCCCACTCCACCCTGTCAAATGCCTTCTCTGCATCGACTGAGATCAAAACTTCAGGTACAGATGAAGACATGGGATGATAGAGAATGTTGAATAACCGTCTGACATTAAAGAATGAGAGTCTATTTTTAATGAAGCCAGTTTGGTCAGTGGAAATTATACTAGGAAGAATTGTTTCCAATCGCAAAGCAAGAATTTTGGCTAAAATTTTTACATCAACATTTAAAAGAGATATTGGGCGATATGAACTACACATATGGGGATCCTTGTCCTTTTTCAGAATTAAGGAAATTGAGGCTTCTCGTAGAGTTTGGGGAAGATAGGCTAAATCAAATGATTCATTGTACATATTTAACAAAAGGGGAGCTAGTTGTCTAGAAAATTTCTTTAAAAAATCAGCTGGAAGGCCATCTGGCCCAGGGCTCTTGCCACTTTGCATGGCTGAAATGGCATCATGAACCTCATTTAAAGAAATAGGGCTGTCCAGAAACTGATGCGAGGTAATGAGAAATCTTTGAAAAAATGATGAGTGGGAAACCTTAAATGGGAGAGAAGAGAAAGAGAACTCCCGGGCAGCATTGTTGATGGGAAACCTTTCACTTTTCTGTAAATTCAATTTATAGCCAGAGAGCCTTCCGAACATATCAAAAACTTTGAGGACATGAGGAAAGGATTCAGATGGGTCGGAAATATATAAGAGCAAGTCGTCCGCGTACAGAGAGACTTTATGCTCTCGTCCTCCTCTGATTATACATTTAAAGAAATAGGGCTTGCCAGAAACTGATGCGAGGTAATGAGAAATCTTTGAAAAAATGATTAAAGTCCACATAATCAGAGGTTTGTTCAGAAGAATACAATAACCGATAAAATTCCAAAAATGAATTATTGATTTCATAATCTTCTGACAGTAGGGTATTGTGTACTTTAATAGCTGGGATGATATGGGAAGCAGAGGACTGTCTGAGCTGGTGGGCTACAAGCTTGTTTGCCTTCTCTCCATACTCATAATAAGTATGCCTTGATTTAATCAGCATCTCCTCAGTGGTAACAGTAGAGAGAGTGTCAAAATCAGTTTTTAAGAGAAGACGTTCTTTAAGTAAATTGGGTGAAGGGTTATTTACATATTGATTTTCTAACTGGGAGATACGATCTGTCAGATCTGCCAAAGATCTCTGTTTTTTCTTTTCAAATGACATATAAGATAAAATCTGACCGCTAATATAGGCTTTGAATGTTTCCCAAAGTGTGCTATGCGTTATAACTGGGGTGGCATTCATGCTGATAAAAAAGTCTATTTGGGAAGAAACTGTCTGGACAAAATCCTCAATATTTAGTAGGCGAACATTCAGCCTTCAGAGTGGTCGTTGCGTGCATCTTGCGCGCAGAGGGTTGTTCCTCTTTGAGACACTCTGTCAAGTTGAGGATTTAGGCAAAGATTGAAATCTCCCCCAATAATCAAATAACTCGAATGTAAATTTGGTAAGACAGAGAGGAACTTAATAAAAAAATTATCATCAAAGTTAGGCGCATAGACATTTGCCAATACCACAGGAGTGTTAAACAGTAGTCCAGATACTATGATGTATCTACCATTACCGTCAGCCTGGACATCCGAGGGATTAAAAGAAATACCTTTATGAATAAGGATAGCAACTCCCCTTGCTCTACTAGAAAATAAGGAGTGAAAAGATTGCGAGACCCATCTTCTGCGTAATTTAGTGTGGTCAGAGACATTGAGGTGTGTTTCCTGCAAGAAGACTATTTTAGCTTGTAAGCTATCCAGGTGAGTTATAACTTTGTTAAGCTTAGAAGGACGACCAAGACCTTTCACATTCCAGCTTACAAAATTAATGACCCTGCTTATAGATATAAAAGTGAGAGAAAACTATTGAAGATATATACAGAGAGGTTGAAAATTAACAAAAAAAATTTTTGGATTGTGCATTGTACAGTATACAGCCACAACATGAAGAACAGGAGAGAAAAAAAAAGAATAAAATAAAACAAAAAATTCTGGAAAAACAACACGCCTGTAACCCCCACCCACTTCAACACCTCCCCGAACCAGGTGTATGCAAAACCCCATAAGGCAAGAAAACACAGACGACCTACTACGCGTCTAGGATACGCTAGCAAGAACTAAACTAAGCACATCATCAGGTGAACAAACATAAATTAAGTACACAGACCACAGCGTAAGTGCCTATCCAGTTAACACTTAAAGAAAAAAAAAAAAGCCACGAGTGGCAAAATCAAATCAGTTTCAAATCAAACTGTAGACTGCAGTCCAATGCATGTTGATTTTTAGGAGTAAAATAAAAAAAATATTTAAAAAAATAACAGTCCGGTCAAGACAAAGTGTAATCTTTTCAGATCATCACAAAGATAATGTACCTTGCGAGATTTCGGGATGGACAATGTCCTCAAAAGACGGCAGAAAAAACCAAGTGTTCCCAGCTACTCCGGTGAAATTGCTGTTCCGTTCGCGTCAATTGTCTGAGTGTTTTTTACGTACTCCATCGCTTTCTGTGGATCCGTGAAAAGCTGCTCTGTGTTACCTGGCAGAGTGATTCGAAATCGGGCGGGATGACGAAAGCCGAATCGAGCACCTATTTGCGCATTTCACCGAACGCCGCTCTTTTCTTGGCCTCGTTTGCTGTAAGATCTGGGAAGAGAAAGACAGGTTTTCCCTTATAGGTCAGCCTTCCATTTTGACGTGCCCTTTGGAGAATCTGTTCACAAATGTGGTAGAAGTGGACCCTGATAATGAAGGGCCTGGGTGGTTGACCGGGTTTGGGCTTTGGCTGGAGTGACCTATGAGCTCGATCGAGCAGCGGCTTCTCTTCCAAGTTCATCAGGTTGCGGAGAAGGTTCAAAACAAATTCCGTCGGACGGTTGCCCTCTTCTCCCTCGTCGATTCCGATCAGCCTGATGTTATTTCTCCTTGATCTGCTTTCGAGATCCTCGCACTTGAAAGACAGAGCGTTAACCTCGGTCTGAAGTTTGGCCACGGTAGTTTCGAGATGCGCAAGAGTGTCACTCGCGGCCGTCGCAGAGTCCTCGACAGCTCGCAGCCGCTCTTCATGCGAGCTAAGATATTGCTGTATTGTGGCAACAGCCGAAGTCAGCTCTTCTTTAACACCGTTGATGTCTGATTGTAGACCACTAATCGCACTTTCGATCTTAACACAATTTTAATTTTTCATGGATTTGAGCGATTGTTTGAAAATTTCAGCTGAGAGTAACTCCCCCTCGTGAGTACCTCTCGAGTCAGCCGAGCTAGCCGTGTTAGCCTGCGTCTCTTTGCCACCTCGTTTGCTGCCCGGAGCTGCCATGAGAACACACAGTGTCTACTAACTTTATGCCAGTGTGTGTTCATAAATCATATCCCAGTGAAAGAATAAAATAAATAAACCTCTAGGTCTGATTATTATTTAATTGAAATTTCACCTGTCAGGAGCTCAATAAAAACGCGTCCACATCATGTTCGCGCAACAGCGTCCCCCCGAGGTTTGTTTGCATTCTGAGAAACAGATCAGGTTCTTATCAGGAGGGGAAAAAACTGATGCAATCAATGAAGGATGATACCAACATGACAGACAAACACATTTGCCAGTGTGGCAATGTCAGGGTTCCCACAAATTTCGACCATTTAATTTCCATTCGTTTGTGATCACTGAATATGGATTTTATTAGATCTGTCAAAGTAGCTTGTTAATGGTTTTGATTAAATATGTTTAATTCAATTATTATTATGAGTTCACTGAAGGTATACCTATTGCAGGGGTCTCCAACCCTGCTGCAGGACAGCTACAGTCCTGCAGACTTCAGTTCCAACCCTGCTTCAACATACCTGCCTGTTGGTCAAGTAACCCCAAACACCTTAATTAACTGATTCAGGTGTGTTTGATTGGGGTTGGAGCTGCAGGACAATAGCTCTCCAGAAGCAGGATGTGAGATTCCTGACCTGCGTTAGTTTTCTTCTTCTTTGTTGTTGTTTTCCGTCATTAAAAATTTTCCGCCATTTTTAATATTCCAAAAACCTGCATTTTTTAACTACTCCTAGACAATTGCTTTGATTTTCATGGAAATCAAATAGGATGATCTTCAGACCATGGTGACAAAAGTTTATGTAATTCAAGTTGATTAGTCAAACTGTTTTCAACTAATTTGCGAATGAATTAGACGAAGAGCATGCCAAAATAAATGTGAGGCTACATCTTCACAACGCTTTAGCGTATTCAGACAAAATTTGGTGCATGTTATGATGACAAAGACCTGAAGGTACGTGAGAAGTTTTAGCAGTGCGCCACCTATTGATCAATATATATATATATGGAAAATGTACATTTTTGCTACATTTTGCCACCTATTGGTCAATAATTAATAAGCAATTACATCACATTAAAAGTGATTGTATTCATGGGTCAAAAATTTCAAATTTTTGCAGTTGGTCTGATGCTCCTTGCCATGTTTGCTTAGCTCCTCATTTTGTGGATAATTGCTGCTTGCAGCTTTATTCAATTGTATTATTATGTTATTGTTTTTGTTGTTCAGTGTGATTTTGAAGAACTAATTAGAACCAAGTGGATTTGGTGAAGTCATTCTTTACAGATAATTTTGTAATAAATCAAACTCAGATGGGAAAAGTCAATTGCATTCTTTTTGTGGTGAAATTTAATTATCATTGTAGCTCAACAAGCAAATTCGCCCATAAAGGAAACACTGATTTATAGAAATGTTCCAGTGTGAATTCTCTGATATTTCCAGGTTTTCCATTACGGTAGGAACCCTGGTTTCCATAATTAACTTTTCCTTTATTGGATGGGGGTGTCGTTTCAGCAAAAAAAAGAAGAAGAAGAAAAAAAAAGAAGAAGCGAGAGCAATTTTACCCACAGAAGCTCAAAGGAATCAGTGTTTATTTTTCATATGAATGCTCGAGTGTCCCTGAAGTGTCAGTTTGAGTTTGTGGCTGGGCAGTGTGTGAGTGATTTGTTTGGATGAGGTCACTCTCTTCTCCCCGGAGTCTGCCAAAGCCAACAGCTCCTCTCCAAATATCTGCAGAGTTTGAGCACAGATGAAGTCATCAGAACACTGATGACAGAACCACAGGCCGGGCAAGGGGCACATATTATAAACACATGCATATTCCCAGTATGCAGAGGATACCCATATATTTGCACAGAATACCAAATCCACAAGTTTTACAACAACATATTTTCCAAACCTGCCCACAAACAAGTTTATCCACAGACTATCCCGCAATACGAAAGAAGAGCCTTTCCAGGATCTTGCAGAGTGACCATAACACTAAATACTTATGCATGCATGGTCATGATAAGAATGAGTTTAAATAAGTAGGATATGAAATAATATTTTTTTCTGGGTCTGGGCTAAAAGGCTTTATTTTATCCACTGGGAATTGATTGGTGTCTACATGACAAGAAATTGAGCTGAAAAATAAGAGCGCATAGTAACGTCAGCCGAAATGGAAAGACGTTTCAAAGACAAAGCAAATGATTCGATTTTTTACTAAAGTTTATGTGGAAAGTTTTCTTTGGAATAACACTGATGAATCATTCATGATAAAATCAGGAACATTTATAAAGAAAGTAAATAGAGTCAATTTTGGTTTCTTGTTGACTTCGACTATACAGTACAAATGAAATAATCACATTTTGACATGATTATGTAAATCTCTGCCTTGAAAATTACTAAATAAATGTTATTCGTTAATAGAGGCAAATTGTTGAAAACATGGATAACGACAGGGATTAATCCTGATTGAGAAATCAGTCATTCTCATGGTCTCACCCATCATAAATGAACTGAATGATCAATGACACGCTGACTTTCACACAGTCAGTGCTAGTGTGATTTATGTAAACAACCCCGGTGTTATTTTCATCCAGACTGATGATTTATATTTTGTCCTTGCTGATGTTGGACAGTCCCCCTAATCAACAAATACATGCAGATGAGAGGACCAGGACAGGCTGAGAACGAAATTAAACAGCCTGTTTTTGTTACTCAGTAATAATTGGATATCTCAACATTAATATCTAATATCACATATAAAAATGAAAAGAGAGGAAATCAGCAGTCATGAGGGACAGGATGCTGTCCTCCTCACTCTGCATGGCTGTAACCAACCCTTCAATTACCCAGAAGGCCACACTGTACAGGAAACACAGTTCATGCCCTCCTACCACACAGACTATCCAATATTAAAGAGAGGGTTCGATTTGCCACACACAGGCACATCACATATTGAGCTGACACACTGACTCTGACAGCACCAGAATTTAAAATAAATAAATAAAATAATAATAAAATAATCCCTACTTGTACTTCCTCCACAGTCAGACACAGAAAGTTCAGCTCAAAAATAGTTTTCCTTCATATCTGATGGCCAATTACTCTTTAATATTATTCGTATTACTCTGTAGAGCTGAAATGATGCATTAATAAATCATAATATTATTAAAATAAAAAACAGATATGATTTATTAATAAATAATATTAACAAATACATCAGAAAATAATACACTAAATAGGGCACTTAATTTTAACTTTAATTTTGAATGATTTTTTCCTTATTCCTCTGTTTGGTGTAAACATATGGCTACTTAAAATGTGCTTAAAGGATTAGTTCACTTCCAGAATAAAAATTTCCTGATAATTTACTCACCCTCCATATAATGGACTTCAATGGTGGCCAACGGGCAGAAGGTCCAAATTGCAATTTCAATGCAGGGCTCTACACGATCCCAGCCGAGGAATAAGGGTCTTATCTAGCCAAACGATTGGTCAATTATCTTAAAAAATTCACATTTATATACTTTTCAACCCCAAAAGCTCGTCTTGCACTAGCTCGACTTCATGCATCAAGTAGTCATGTTGAAAAGGTCACACGTGACGTAGGTGGAAGTACCGACCCAGTGTTTACAAAGCAAACTTGCAAAGAAAGTCAAATGCCCCTTACAAAAAAAAGGTAAAACAACAATGTCAGATGATTTTGAAGCTGGAAGAGGAAATCAAATGGAATTTTTCGCCCTACCCTACCTTTTTGAATTTGCAAATGCGCATTGCGGAGCTAGTGCAAAACGTGCATTTAAAAAAAAATTTATTTAGAAAACTGACGATCATTTCGCTAGATAAGACCCTTATTCCTCGGCTGGGATCATGTAGAGCCCTTTGAAGCTGCACTGAAACTGCAATTTGGACCTTCAGTCAAGAAAGACATCTTGGATGACATGGGGGCGAGTAATTTTTCAGGAAATTTTTATTCTGAAACTGAACTACTCCTTAAAAAATGGTTAAGCCATTTACCATCATATTTAAAATCAGATCTGGTTTCCAGTGTTGCCAATTTGGGGATTTTGTCACCAAATTTAGCTACTTTCTCATTGTAGCTGCAACTTTTTTTTTTTTTTTGCGACAAGGAGCTATTTTAGCTATATTTAAATAAAACTAGCGATTTTTTGGAGATTTTTTATTTTTTACTTGGCCACACCCTGCCGTAGGCCCGTGACCTCTCACGTTTGCTCTCAATCATGCCAATGAGTCTGCGCAGTGAACACACCAGTACGCCACGCCTGCCATGACGCACACCACAATTTCATTATAAGCATCAATCAAGATGGCGGAGAAAAAAATGAACATCTTGATTTAACCACGGACACAAAAGTTATACCACAGTCATGTCAACTAGATACTGAGAGAGAGACACAGTGCATCATCGTGTCATGTGTGCTGGGATGCAGTATTTTGCACTTACTTTGTAGTAATAGAGTGTGTTGACTGAGATAAGTTTGTATGAATAAAGTTTTTGTTTTTGGAGAATCATAATATCTCTATATATATATATACTTTCCTTTACCTTTACCAAATTTACCTGTATTTACTTTGTTTTCATATTTGGCGACTTTTTGTGAAAAATGGAGACTTTTGAGGGTGGTTCTAGAGATTTTCTGAGGGAGGGGTTTGGCAACACTGCTGGTTTCCCACTTTACTCGCATTCAATACAGCAAAAATGTAGTCTGCTTTTACTGCAACATATTACGAATTGTTCATACTGCATTCATAATATACATTTCAGTTATGTGCTGGTCTCAAATCAGCATTTGCGTGCACTTACCAAGCGTTTCAGCACGCGGAGCAGCAATTTCTGCTGTCTGGGCTCAGAGTGTGTCTGCAGTGCGTGTGCCAGGCTGAGCAGCTCCTCCGGCTGCAGGCGGTCCGCACCCTCTCCTCCATACAGCTGAGCCAGCAGAGACACACAGTGACTGGCCTCCTCATACACCTCACTGTCATTACACGCCAGCTGCGGGAGAAAAACACATCTGAATATTTACCCAGGAACAACTAAAATAAAACACACAATGATAGTATGTATTAACAATATTACATACAAAGTATACAAAACAAATAATTATCCACAGCAGATTTAATAAGAAAATCTTTGTCAATTTTAGTAAAATAGTCAATATTCCTGCATTTATATAACAGTCAAGATGACTGAACAGGATGAATTATTGAACAGCTGAGCTGCAGCCAAGCTCTCCCTTCATGCAGATATTTCTAGGACTTTTATATTGCTCATCTATTGCTTTTGGGAAATATGAAACTACATCCTTCAAGACTCAGCACTACAGATCTGTTTGTCTATGTACGGTCAATAGCAGTGGTCTAGAGATTCTATCTTATATATTTATTTCAAAACTTCTCATTAGGTGCCATATGTTTCACTTGAGATAGGGTGTTATTTTGTCAAAATCACACTGTAAGAGGCTTTCAGGGAAACATATATGGATTTTTCTAGCTTTTTTTGAGCATTTACATTTGCATTTGACAGATGCTTTTATGCAAAGCCACATTTTATCAGTTTATCAGCTTTCCCTGGGAATCAAACCCAAAAACCAAGGGTTTGATGTACTATGTAGACAAAATAAGATTCATACAAAGTCCACCTAGGACATGTATAGGACAGCTCTACTACAAAGGTTGTTCAGAAATCATCAAAGCTTTGACATCTAGATCAACAACTTGGTTCAGGTGAGTTGCATACAGTCGTCTTAAGGGTACAGCAGAAAAGTTAATCCTAAATGTAATCCTAAATTCTGCAATTCAGTCATTATCTTTTCACCATCATGTTGTTTCAAACCTGTATGACTTTTTTTTATGTGGAACAAAGGAGGATGATTTTTGGCAGAATGTTATGAACTCAAGTCACACTCATCACTGTTTTCTATACAATGACAGTTAATAGTGACATTGAGGCTGTCTTTCTGCATAACATCTCTTTTTGTGTCCCACAGAAGAAAGGAAGGCATACAGTTTTGGATCAACTTCTGATAGGTAGAAGACAATTAAATGACAGAATGTTCATTCTTTGAAGACTGAACTATCCCTCAGTTACATAGTTGTATAGTATACCTGTATTTCAGTGAGAGTCCACTGTGGGCAGGGTACTCAGCATTATGACACAAAAAAAGAAACCTTCTGCTCACTGTCTATGATAATTGTGGCTGGTTAGGACTAGTGGTTGACCGATATGGGTTTTTTTGATGCCCACTGCTGATACTTTAGAGAGCAAGACGGCCAATATAAAGCTGATATAGGCCTATATGATATCACACTAAATAACACATGCATAACAATTGCTGCAGTTAAATTTATATTTATTTCACACAATATTTACTAAAAACTTGGAAAACAAATAAGTAAATAAATAAATAAATTAACCAGATTTATATTTTAGATAGAAACTTCTTGATACTGTTATCACTAGTATCTTTCATAAAGAGAGCAGAACTCTCCTGTCCACATTCAATAAACACGGCTTGGATCCTTTGCATGGACGGAAGTGTTTTTATGCAGGCTATGCACAGAGCTAATAGCAGGATTTGCTGAAGTTTGTACCATTACATGTTTCGTAGATATTCAAAGACTTGATTAAAACCTGTATTTACTGAATGCCGAGAGTATATGAAAAAAGTATTATAGCGTTTGCATTTCTATTATTACACAGAATATTTAAAGACAGTAAACCAAAGAAGGTGGAGGGGAGCTCAGGCACTGGGTTCTCAGTCAAAATAAAACTCCTGCTTGATTTGTTGCCCAAACAGAAATACCTATCAGCCAATAATGAAAAAGTGCAAAATATCGGCCATGGCCATGTGTAAGAGTGAGATGGAAGATGGGAAATGTTCATCCAGAACTAAATTATGACTAAATTATACATTATGAATATTGTAAGTGGAGTTCAGAGAAATAATAAAATGCAAGCACAAACATGCACCTTTAAGAAAGGAGTGAATCAATGCAGTGGATTTCAAACTTTTTGACTCGAAGCATCCCTCTATTGGCTTTTTCAATGGTATTCCTGCTGGAAAAATATGAAGATGCTTCTTGTTTCCAAACTTTTTAATTAACAGAAACTGCCAAGAAAATATATGAAATTTAATGAACTACAATTTATTTTGTGATTCCAGATTGAAAATTGTGATTCAGTATGCTCTTCAATAGAAACTACATATAATTTATTGAGAAGCCACCCTGTGGCCTCCTTGGAAGTTTGCTGAGGCCCCATTATGCATTTTGTCAGTTGAATTTTATAAAATAAATGTCATCACATTTTTATTTGTTTTGTATTATTTAATACAGTTACAACCGATTATTGGATTGCATTTGTCTAAATTATATATATACAGTGGGGCAAATAAGTATTTGATACACTGCCGATTTTTCAAGTTTTCCCACTTACAAAGAATGGAGAGATCTGTAATTTTCATCGTAAGTACACCTCAACTGTGAGAGACAGAATAAAAAAAAAAATCCAGAAAATCACATAGCCAAAAGCTTTTTTTCCCCTAACTGAAATTATGCCTTTTAAATTTCGAATATAATTCCAATTTTGATCATATTTAAGTAGAAAATTCTCATTTAGTTTTTCAGTCATTTTGACAGCCCTACTGCATACATCTACTACAGTACACGGATCTATTCCGTATAACTAAACACAGCAACATAAACATGGCAAATCAAAGTCGAGAAAACATAGTTTGCGTCTCATCTGGCCATACAGCGGTGGAATGTGTTGACAATCCGTTCAGTCTGTACTAGTGGTGGGAATTTTGATTCTTTCAAGAGATTCGTTCATTTTCTTAAGTCAACGAACGTATTCACTTGTTACAAAAACTGATTTGGCTTTATTAAAATGTGTGCATAATCTACTCATTAAATAAATAAAGTCTAAATAAGTTGCTCAGATGACCAAAGCACAAAGTTTTCTTGCATAATTAACATTTTAATTGTTTGGTCAGACAATTACACATTCAGAAATCGGGGATTAAACGTGGAGATATGTTCTGTATGCTAAATATGAATACAAGCGCATGTGCACAATACCTATAACTGCGCTTTGCATCCGCTTTCTGCTGATTGCTGATCGAGACTAGGGATGTGCGGGTCTAAACGGTGCGAACGAGATGTACCAGTTCATTCAACTCGTTCACGAACGAGATGTACCAGTTCATTCAACTCATTCACGAATGACATGTACCAGTTCGGTCATTTCATTCACGAACGAGAAGATGATCTCTCGATCTCGTTCAGACTCAAAAGAAACTCGTTCAGTGAAGGGCGTATTCGCTCACTACATTCAACAAATCACATGCTCCGTCACATCTCAAACTCGAAGGCTATTGGCTCGAGGTTTAGTCATTCTTTGACAGGATGAAACAGTCCACAGAGCTACCCGGTTCACTGATCTGCGCATGCGCGTATTCGTTCACTACATTCAACAAATCACATGCTCCGTCACATCTCAAACTCGAAGGCTATTGGCTCGAGGTTTAGTCATTCTTTGACAGGATGAAATAGTCCACAGAACTGTTCACCGAGCTGCGCATGCGCTGCTAAGAGCGCCGCGCTGAGGAATTTCAGTGTACGAGAAATATTCAATAAAAGTCAATGGATTACGTGAACGAGAACGATTCGTTCACCTAAAAGATTCGTTCACAAACTAAACATCACTAGTCTGTACTTCACACAAGCGCGTGACATGTGAGAGCTCACGCTATTCAGATACAATCACAGAATATGACAAAGCTTGTGTTTAAAAGCGAAACACACTGGAATGAATAATTCACTGTAATTGCGTTAAATTATTTTAACACGTTAAGGATTGTAAAATTAATCGCATGCATTAACGCGTTAACGATGACAGCCCTAATATATATATATATATATAATTAAGGTAAACTTAACATTAGTATGTTACATTAAACCATAAAACTTTAATCAATGGGTTCTAGAAGCTTTAAATATATTAAGTGTGAATGTAAATCATATAAATATTGCTTTGTCATATTGTGTAACACTTCAAGATTTAATTTTGTGTTTAATTTTCGCACAATTTCCATACACTGCACTGCACCGGAAGTTGCGGTGGCCGCTGATGCTAAATGCAGAAGCGATCATGCATAGAGTTCATTAGAATCATGATCAAAGATTGAGGCTCTTTACAATTCTCATCCCTAACCAAACCTGAATTAGCTGGAATTGCTATAAGCCAAATACCGTGCAGAAAAGTCCCATATTGGCAGTGATATAATCGCAGAGGAGAGCTGAAAAGTCAAAACAGGAAGAGTTATGTTCTCATCCTCAGAGATTGTGGAGACTGCAGTTACAGGCTTAACATGTTCATCAGGGGAGCGGCATGGAGTGAGAGTTCTCAACCTAGACCACAACAATCCCCGCTCAGCCTAAGACTGAGATAAAGACAAAAAGCTACACACAAGGGCCGTGGGGATTTTCTCTGCCGCTCATTTCGGCCCTCAAAGGCCTGTGTGGCTGGCTCAGGGATTCCAGCCCCTTTTCGGCACTGATCTGCTACTGCCCTCTGCCATAAAGGCATAATCCCAAGAGACTTTGGGGCAAGGGCCAGCCGTGCCTAATCCCGCCCCTCTTTGTGATGCCGCCGGCCACTCAAGAATGGAGTGTGGGGCTTAGGGAGGCCACACAATACCCCCAAAGAGCACCGCCCCCTCCCCGGCCAAAAGAGAGGCTGACTGGAGGGAGATCCCCAGCACTGAAAGGCCTTTGGTGTGCATCCACGGGCTCCGCGGCTCCGGTATTGTTCACATGCCAACGCGGAGTCAGAGCAGAACAAGAGTTAACACCTGCTTAGATGGCCTCCCAAATCTACCTTGTTTACTTAGCAGGGCTTGTAGATGCATCGGGGAAATCAGGCTGAGGAGTCTAATGGGACTGTGGGCTGAAAAGCACACAGGAATCAGGGAGATTAGGGAGTGTTAATGCCACTTGTGGGCTGTGAAAGGATGATTGGACGAGAGAAAGAAAGAATGAGAAGAGGAGGAGAACCAAAGCCTATGGGGACGTGTAACGTGTAGGCCTCTCATGACCTCCGCATGTAAAACTGGGCCTGTGTATTTGAGGCAATCGATATTTCCCACCACCTCATGCACCACTGCCTTTGGAACAAACAACACTGCAAATTACATTTTTCAAACCATGTGTTGCTTCAAACTGTGAACTCAGCCGCCCCGTAAACAGACTGCAGGGAAGATCATGTGCGATTGTTTGCGGGCAAACTCAGAATATTTACCACCAAAAATGAAAAGAGTGGGGCGTAAACACATGAAAAGCCTTTTATACTGAGCAGAGACTTTGAGGCGACACATTTCCGTTTCGGATCAACTATTTAAAATGCAGTATGTCCCTAGCACACATAGACAATCTGTTCACCTGATCCTTGAGCACCATTCGCCCTTGACAAAATACTCACATACGGTCCCATCCTGGTGATCTGCTTCCACATATATGCATATGCATATGCGCGCATACACACAAACTCAGCCAATGCTGTGTGTCCCACTCCTATGGCTGTGGATTTTTGTTTGAATGTCCCTTAGAATTATCTGGACCTCAGAAAAAATAAACAAATAAATCAAATAAATTAATAAATAAATAAATAATTCTTAAAGTATTTTTTTTTTATATATATTATTTTAAAAAGTAGTGCCTAATCATTATTAAGCAGATGGTTTAAAAACCCAAGGTCAATGAGAGAGTGAAGCTGTTTATTTAGTTAATGGAAGTAATTTTAACCAAACACTATATGCATAATTTGTGCAGTGGTTAAAGTGGCCTTTTGAGTTTTAGATTACAGATGTGGTATTCTGAGACAGAACTTTGTGATATAAGAAATTCGGTAACACTTTCTATGAAGCCCATATTTATAATACACTATAAGGGTATTCTTAAGGCATTATAATGAATGCATAATGCATTATAAAAAACCGTATAATATGTTATATCATCTTATCAAATAATCATAACAACAATTATAATACATTATAATGCTTACGCATTTGTGGTTATAACTTTCAGATTATGATTATTTATAACACAATGAACACCATATTAAACCTACTTTTACATTTATAATGGACTATATATCTTGACATTGTTTATTTAAGATCTGCACAGCATCTTACATCTTGTAAGTGGTTAGGTGTGGAGTTTTATTTGAGTGTTCACTGTGAGGCTAATATACATTTTTATGTGAGCTAGTTAATAATTTCAACTGAAAAAAAGCAATGTTTATATGTTCGGTTACATTTTATTTTGATGGTTCCCTTAGTCTATCGACTATAAGCAACTTTGCAACTACAAGTCAACTAACTCTCATTAGAGTATTAGTAGGCTTAGGTTAAAGGTAGGAAGAATGTTGACGTACTTGCAAAGTTACTTATATCTGTTGGGGAACCATCAAAATAAAGTGTTAGCATATTAGCAGACATACTACTAATACTCCAATGACTGCTAGTTGACATGCAGTTGGCTGCAGAGTTACTTATAAACAGCTGTTTAAAGGGTACCATCAAAATAATCAAACTGATATTACAATAAAAATTGTTCAAAGCAAATGTGTCATATTACACATTCATCTGATCTGATATCTGATCTTATGGCTGTTTGAGGAAAAATATATTATTATTATTATTACTATACTTATAAGTGGTCATTGATTGCTTTAAGTAAAGTAGCATGAGAAAGATGGCAAGATATGAGACTTATAATACATTTATAATGTATTATAAGTCTCATATCTTGCCATGAGAAATATAAACCATTGCAACTTAAGTGGATGCAACATGTTCACTGTGTGTTATAAATCATCATACTCTTAAAAGCTATAACCACAAATAAGTAAATATTATAAAACATTAAAACTGTTCTTATGAATACTCATAAGATTATATAGCATATTATAAGGTTTTTATAATGCATTATGCATTCATTATAATGCCTTAAGAATACCCTTATAATGTATTATAAATATGAGCTTCATAGAAAGTGTTACCAGAAATTATTTAGTATTTCTGTCCAGTCTTCTGCTTTGCACACTTTTTTGCACTTTTTTTGTGACATTTGCAGAATTTGTCAGACTGGATTTAAATATAGTGCAATGTTAGCCAAAATATTTAAAGCACTAAATGCATAGGTCAGTAGATGTGTAGAATGTTGTGAATAACATGTTCTGCTGAATGACGAAATTCTGTGGAAATCTTTCTGCACAATTCTGCAGGCAGGTAGTTGACATTAAATTTCAAGCAGTGACAGCAGTGTCCTGCAATGTGACATGATGTACTTCATTTGAAACAATTAAGAAAAAAATATCTTTTAATACTTGCACTGTTAAAAAAAAATAATTAGTCACAACGTAGCACTATTTAAATGAACTTTATAAAAGCTAAAATGTAATACACTGTATGTAATACAGCACCTTAAATTTACATTTTATATATGCATATACATTTTCTTCTAAAATCTTGATCTGCAAAACAGTGGGACACTGATGATTCAATTGCCTGCGACACAGTTATGATGTTGTTCATTAAAAACGCAGCTGGCATTTATTAACCAACGTTGTCAAATGATGAGATGACTGAAATCCTGCTGGCATCATCTGTTTGTTTATCATACATCTTCACTGTTAAAAAGTACAGTCATAATGAAAAATGCACTCAGCCGCTTCTGACGACTTGATAGAGAAGACATGGTGAGATGACCAGTAAGTAATACAGTGAGCAGCCAATGTGTGCTGTTTTTTACTGTCCACTATGTAACTAATAGGGAGCGAATCAGTGAATAGTTCTGAAAATGTCTCATTCCCTGGGCAGTGTATTTACTGAACTAGGGAGTAGATAGAAACATACCCATGGTTTTTCATCTATAGTTTTTCATCTTCAGCTATTCCAGAAGGTACATGTCACTGTAGTGTGTTTGTATTAAAATATTTCCCAAACAGGTCCACCAGAGACCACTGGTCAAACAACAGCCAGTCTTGTTGAGCCATTGTTGGTTTTGGGCTAAAACAGAGCTTTCATAGTGTCACAGAGCCACAGGCCACATTTATTCTTGAATTATATTTATTTTGTATCTGTATAATATCTAGATATTTTTTAGACTGACTGCATTGACTTCCTTCCAGTGCGTCTCTGGTGTGATCAATTAGAGATCACACCACACTTACGTATGTACAGTGCCAATCGCCACTTATTACATGAGGTTGCATTCATTGAAACATTTCTGTCATTCCGTATATTTTCCATCATTACATAATTTCCATCATTTCTGGAGTTTCCTGTCAGTAAAAGATAGTAACAGGGATTAAAACTGAAGAAAAAGGGAGGAAAAGTCTAAAAGAAAGAAGCAAGATTCCAAGTGTAAATAATTTGATTTTGGATATTGTTGATTTTCTTATTACTTAATTACATATTTATTACATAGTAATTACATTTTACTTAGTGGAACATGAATAATAAAAACAAATTTGCATTTACATCTTCATTAAATGCCGTAAGAATCCATCCAAGACCATCTCCAGACCGTCTTGGGTGAATTTACATCTTGCTTTTAATGTGGTCAGTTGTGACGTCATCACATAAAACACTTTAAGAACAGTGCCTTGACTGATTTGCAAGAGAATGATAAGATATCAGATTTTAGATAAAAAATAAATAAATTGATTACAAAAATCAGATTTGAGATAAATACATAAATCAACCCAGGGTTTAAAAAACAGCTGAATTGCATGTTAGTTTTAGAGTGCAACAATGCTTCTGTCAGTTTTTCCTGGCACAGTGGGCAGAATCAGCTAGGATTCTGCCTTGAGGGTCACATGGGCACAGCTTGCCACTCAAACACACACACACAAAGAAACTGGATCCATGTCTGAGGGTTACCGAGTTGAGTGTGTTGGTGGGGAGCTGGTCTCTGGTCTTTCTGCCATCTGTGAGAATTTTATGCCACAGTGCATCACTATGCCAACCACTTTCATTTCGCTCTCTCTCTATCTTCAGTAGAAGGGTCTGTCAGTGTAGTCTCATCTAGACGTGTCAGCTGAAAGCCTCTATCAGACATGAGTCATATACAGTGAAAAAACTACAACAATGGAATACGAAATACAACAAAGCCATACACACAACCTAATACTGAACTGCATTTCTGTTTATTGCATCTCCCACAAACACCCAGACCCTCTTTTCAAAGGCAGTGCAGAGTCTTCATCTACGCCTGGCTGTCCTAATACGCTTTCATGAGTGAAAGACACAAAACCTTGGCAAACACAAAATTCACTGGCGACGAAATTCAATCTATCTCGCTATCAATTTGTGGCTTCCATACATCTTCACTGTTAAAAAGTACAGTCATAATGAAAAATGCACTCAGCCGCTTCTGACGACTTGATAGAGAAGACATGGTGAGATGACCAGTAAGTAATACAGTGAGCAGCCAATGTGTGCTGTTTTTTACTGTCCACTATGTAACTAATAGGGAGCGAATCAGTGAATAGTTCTGAAAATGTCTCATTCCCTGGGCAGTGTATTTACTGAACTAGGGAGTAGATAGAAACATACCCATGGTTTTTCATCTATAGTTTTTCATCTTCAGCTATTCCAGAAGGTACATGTCACTGTAGTGTGTTTGTATTAAAATATTTCCCAAACAGGTCCACCAGAGACCACTGGTCAAACAACAGCCAGTCTTGTTGAGCCATTGTTGGTTTTGGGCTAAAACAGAGCTTTCATAGTGTCACAGAGCCACAGGCCACATTTATTCTTGAATTATATTTATTTTGTATCTGTATAATATCTAGATATTTTTTAGACTGACTGCATTGACTTCCTTCCAGTGCGTCTCTGGTGTGATCAATTAGAGATCACACCACACTTACGTATGTACAGTGCCAATCGCCACTTATTACATGAGGTTGCATTCATTGAAACATTTCTGTCATTCCGTATATTTTCCATCATTACATAATTTCCATCATTTCTGGAGTTTCCTGTCAGTAAAAGATAGTAACAGGGATTAAAACTGAAGAAAAAGGGAGGAAAAGTCTAAAAGAAAGAAGCAAGATTCCAAGTGTAAATAATTTGATTTTGGATATTGTTGATTTTCTTATTACTTAATTACATATTTATTACATAGTAATTACATTTTACTTAGTGGAACATGAATAATAAAAACAAATTTGCATTTACATCTTCATTAAATGCCGTAAGAATCCATCCAAGACCATCTCCAGACCGTCTTGGGTGAATTTACATCTTGCTTTTAATGTGGTCAGTTGTGACGTCATCACATAAAACACTTTAAGAACAGTGCCTTGACTGATTTGCAAGAGAATGATAAGATATCAGATTTTAGATAAAAAATAAATAAATTGATTACAAAAATCAGATTTGAGATAAATACATAAATCAACCCAGGGTTTAAAAAACAGCTGAATTGCATGTTAGTTTTAGAGTGCAACAATGCTTCTGTCAGTTTTTCCTGGCACAGTGGGCAGAATCAGCTAGGATTCTGCCTTGAGGGTCACATGGGCACAGCTTGCCACTCAAACACACACACACAAAGAAACTGGATCCATGTCTGAGGGTTACCGAGTTGAGTGTGTTGGTGGGGAGCTGGTCTCTGGTCTTTCTGCCATCTGTGAGAATTTTATGCCACAGTGCATCACTATGCCAACCACTTTCATTTCGCTCTCTCTCTATCTTCAGTAGAAGGGTCTGTCAGTGTAGTCTCATCTAGACGTGTCAGCTGAAAGCCTCTATCAGACATGAGTCATATACAGTGAAAAAACTACAACAATGGAATACGAAATACAACAAAGCCTTCCACACAACCTAATACTGAACTGCATGTCTGTTTATTGCATCTCCCACAAACACCCAGACCCTCTTTTCAAAGGCAGTGCAGAGTCTTCATCTACGCCTGGCTGTCCTAATACGCTTTCATGAGTGAAAGACACAAAACCTTGGCAAACACACAAAATTCACTGGCGATGAAATTCAATCTATCTCGCTGTCAATTTGTGGCTTCCATGAAACGAAGGAGAGGTAAATCTCTCTTTTCAATTATGAATGTCTCACTCGTCTGGATTGATTATTTTGGAAATGGATGATCTATTATTCATTATAGGGATCGGTTAATGACACATGAAAATGCGATGGAGAGCAGAAGGTGTGTAAAAACAGCCCTTGCGCACTTACTATAGCCTAATAATGGATTTCATATCAAGAATTCTTAATTATATATCACAAAATTATTATTGGACACAGTGGAATCAATCTAATGCAAATTGCTATTACAATTACATTATTATTTGTAGGATGTCATCAGGCATGATTTGATATCTTTGTATTTACCACTGTATTGTCCGCATATCATCAAAACTCTAAAAATAAAAGTTCCAATTAGAGCCAAGAAGGGTTTTTCTGTCTGACATTGTGTCAACCCTGGAACCTTTGAGACTACCCATGGACCAATCTGCTGTAAGTGTAAGACTAGAGCTCAGTAACAGTGAAATGGGAGAATAATGTATCCCATTGACTTCTGAAATGTAACAAAACTATTTAAGACATACTATGTACACACTGCAGCTAAATTTGGTTGTCAATTCATCTTTTAATGCTTAATCCTGTTCTGTACACACAGAGTTCAGTAATTTATGGGAGTGACAACTGAATTCTATAACTGAATTGACTCCTGAAATATGCAGATAGTGCCAATCGCATTTGCAGAAATTCTGCAGGGTGTACGGAACTGAAATGAACAACTAGTTGTTAATGACATGTTTAAATGTATATCAGAGCTGTGGTGCAAGAAATCACAGGGAAGGAGGTATATCTCCTTCCTTGTATATCGCGACATGCACCTGCCTACTTTATTATCGGTAACACTTTAGTATAGAGTCCAATTCTCACTATTAACTAGTTGCTTATTAGCATGCCTATTATTAACATATTGGCTGTTTATTAGTACTTAAAAAGCACATGTTCTGCATGACCATATTCTACATTCCTAATCCTACCCAATGCCTAAACTTAACAACTACCTTACTATAAATAAGCAGCAAATTAGGAGTTTATTGAGGCAAAAGTCATAGTTAATGGTTTGTTAATAGCGAGAATTGGATCTTAAAATAAAGTGTGACCTTATTATCTCTATAAAATGGATCGCTTTATGAACTGAGCCGAAGAATAACAAGCCCAAAGATGCTTAATAAGCATTGCTTATAATAAGTGACATGGCAACACTTCCAAACATAAACAAAACATGATGGGTCTGTCAGTGGTTTAGTTAAAATCACCGAACTGTTCAGTTGACATGTCCACAAGAGGCGCTATAAGCAATACATACATATTTTTGGGGGTTTATTAAAAGGTCCAGTGTTTTTAGTGTATTTTTTGCAAAACGATACAGCATTGCATAGCACGTTTCATGGCACTTTCAAAGTAAAATGTCCACTGTGCTAAAGTGTGTTCAGTGTCAGAAAAATGTAAATGTGACTATGGAAATGCATTATTACATAGTTGTAAGTATCACGGTAGTTGAGGTTAATGCTCTATCACATTTGAAATTAATGTAATGTACCTTAAATCACATTACAAACGTGAGATAAAACTTTTTATTTTTTTAATAAAACGTAAAAAAGTACGTGACTACTACGCAAACGTGAGATAAAAACAAATTTGCTGAACCAACCATGCTGCTTTAGCTTCCTCCTAGGAGGCTTTGAACTCTTTTTGTGGAGTGTCGTAACTCGTGTTTCAGAAGACTTGTACCCCAGCACTCCACATCGCAAGTGCAATGCCGTACCAGCTGTGCTACCGGGCAAGTTTAGTATGTCAGAAAAGCCATACATATAGATCCGGTTATGTAATGCAAACATCAAAATGTATTAGTTTACAAATCATGCACATGTAAAAGTGTTTTGAGGAGACAACATAGTATTGTGCAAGGAAATGCACAAGAGTAAGTATTTATCAATTATTATAGCGATTATAGCTGGAAACTGCAGTGAAATATATGTACAGGTACGTTTTTGTAGTTCTGCAGAAAGTGTAGGGAGAGTCACGTATTTCCAATGAGCCTAGGTTGGGTTTCAGTGATCTGATCACAAAGCGTTTTAGACACAAAGCATCTTTATACCCAGGCCTATGGGTTCTTCACAAGATAAATCATTGCTAAAGACAAAGTCTTGATTTTTGAAAGTGAAACTGCTCTGGTGATGGATGGATGAAGATTCCAATCAATATTTCAGTTCAGCACCTCCAGATTGTTCTGTGAACTCCAGGTGAAGCTAGCGTGCAGGTTAGAGAATGGAGGAAACATTTCTGGCCCCTAAGTTTCATAAATGTTTAATGCTATAGTTTAATAATGTCCATAGTGGAGGAAAAGAACATTGAGAACCCGATTTATTTAACAGATTTAAGTTACGGATCTGAAAAACAACATATTTTCAAAACAAAGTTGGTAGACCGCCTGAATGACTAGTCAGTCCTAAGTAAGCCCTGTCTGAGTTGTAGCACGGGGGTAGCTTGTGGGGATGTGGGTTTGAACCTGGCCTGGCTCATGTCCCAGTTGCATTCCCCCCCTCTGTCTCCCTATTAGGTTTGGGTATCGTTTGAATTTGATCAATTCCGATTCCAATTCCTCTTATCGATTAGTAAGTACGTTTTTTATATTTAAATAATTTGCCACTGATGATTCAAACGGGGAATTTTGAGCAGTATAGAGTAGGCTTGTTGTTTATTGTTTCTCCGATCACAAATGCAGAAATGGTTTTATGTTTACGCAGCACGATACGCAACGCAACGCGTAAAAAGACAGTATAAGTCATTATAATCAGTAATTATGTCCCCACTGGATGCAACAAAT
>NW_015639777.1:1510533-1517635 GCF_001515625.1 Sinocyclocheilus rhinocerous | reverse complement strand
GATTTACTCTATTTTAATCACTACCATACACATCAGAGTTTATATCTGAACTATAAACTTTTAACCCAGTACTTCTGTGATTTGAATGTTTGTAAGACAGAAATAATGATACTGTGTGGCTGAAAAGACTGTGAAGCTGTTTCCTTCATGACAGACGGCTGCTCTCTTTAGGTCAGCGGCAGCGCGAACACAAATTTAAATGTTCAAATCACACATCGATAGGCGGAATCGAAATTTTAATTTGACAACAAGTATCCAATTCCTGACCTTAAGTATCCGATTCTGGATCGGAATCAATTCTCGATTCCCAACCCTACTCCCTATACTTTACTGCCAGTTTTCTAGTGTCCTATTTAATAATAGGTAAAATGCAGCTCTGTATAAGTAACCTCTGATATGTTACGAGTAATATCTGGATGGTAACCACGGTCCTTCAAAAGAGTAACTGCAGATATTCAAATTAATAGGATACATAACCTTTTATTAATGTAATATTATAGACCAGCAGATTAGACCGCATGCTAAAACACTTCCTGACAACTACATTCAATTTGGTCCACTGTTGCCATATGGCAGCATATAATTTTGCTTCATTATTTCATTCTCATTATTTTTATGAAATAACAACAAATTGATATATTGAAAATAAAAGGTTATTCTTAAACAAACAAAACAATACTATGCTGTTTTTAAGTCACATGACTGATCTGATTTTCTCTCCAGGATCATCCATACAGGGGAGACATTGCTGTCATATGAACAAATTGATATATTGAAAATAAAAGGTTATTCTTAAACAAACAAAACAATACTATGCTGTTTTTAAGTCACATGACATCTGAT
Organism: Sinocyclocheilus rhinocerous; assembly: GCF_001515625.1. Taxonomy (NCBI): domain Eukaryota; kingdom Metazoa; phylum Chordata; class Actinopteri; order Cypriniformes; family Cyprinidae; genus Sinocyclocheilus; species Sinocyclocheilus rhinocerous. Next base: position 1,516,792 of record NW_015639777.1, on the reverse strand, counting down.
TTTCTCTCCAGGATCATCCATACAGGGGAGACATTGCTGTCATATTGCAAATTTGCACCACAGAGGAAAGTCTGTTGCATTTCTGCACGACAATGGCCTACTTGGGAATTTTAACAGATAGTAGCATTAATTATATTATGTAGTTATTTATTTGTAAGTTCCATTTGTAAAATTTAAGGAACAATATTAAAAGACAAATGATAATGATTTACCCAGTTTGAATTTGTAAGAATTTTATTGCAAACAAATAAATATGTAATTTGATAAAAGAAACATGAATTTATTTTAAGTTGGTCTGCAACTAATAATTATTCGATAATCAATAATAATTGCTTCTTTGGATTAACTGATTTATCCGATTTTTTTTTAAAAAGCCAGATTTTTTTTGTTGTATTATTTTTATTGAAAAACAAACAAATATTATTCCACATCCTGCCCCAATGCAGAAAACTAAAGGCTATAAAAACAAATATAGTGAATGTGTCTATGTATTCTATGCTAACATCATGTGCAAGCAATGGATAGTTCAAACTAGTTTTAGGAACACAGTAACTTTTTTTTTTTTTTTTTACACCTTTATATCCAGATATATATTAAACTTTTTTATAAACTAAAGGCTATAAAAACAAATATAGTGAATGTGTCTATGTATTCTATGCTAACATCATGTCCAAGCAATGGATAGTTCAAACTAGTTTTAGGAACACAGTAACTTTGTTATTTTATTTTTTTTACCTTTATATCCAGATATATATTAACCTTTTTATATTTACTAATCTCATAAAATTTCAAAATTCCTAAATTGCTCTCCATTTATCACTGTAAAACCGAACAGTTTAAACTAATTAAATGAATTGAGTTTTTCACTCAAATACTACTGAATGTTTATTGTACTTAATAGAAAAAAAGTTCTGTGAACTCAAAATTTGATATTAGTAAGCGCAACTTAAATTGACTGAGTTGCAGCAGATTTCTAGTTCCCAGCATGCTTTGCGTCAGGAGAATAAATGTTGAAATTAAGTGATATTTTGTGTGTTTCTGCACAAGATTAATAAAGGGGGAGATGTGTTATTGTTTAATGCTTTGTTATTTTGGTATTTACATGTATTTCTTATGTTGTTTTGTAGGGTTACCATCGTGGTGAAGAGTATACTTGCGGTTAGGTCGAGAATGGGCTGCAAAACTTCAAAGTGATACATACTGCATGTTGATTAACACTTCATGCAAGTATGTAGTGATAGGCTCTTTTTTAGTTATATTAGCACATGCTAGTGTGTCATTGTTAACTAACACTTAACCATGAAGATTATGAGTTAGTTTATTCGGTAACACTTTATTTTAAGGTGTCCTTGTTACACATGTTACATGTACTTACTATTATAAAAACAATTAATTATGCATAATTACATGCAATTAACCCTAAGCCAAACCCTAACCAGTAAGTACATGTAGTTAATTAATATTACTCAGTACTTAAATGTATAATTACACTGTAACAAGGACACCTTAAAATAAAGTAACCGTTTATTCAATATTTCAATCAAATTGTGGTTAACAAGTTTGTGTAGTACAAAATACAATTTTTAAGTTCTACTATCATTACCTTTGAGTTAGAGAACTTAAAAAAAATGTGTTGGTTTACTTGTTTTGAGGTAATCGGTGTCTACAAAAATGTTGAGCATTCTGAACTTTTGGGGTTTTACAGTGTATTGTGTTGTTTAACAATTGTCTTGTTTAACACTAAATTTGTTGTTGATCATTTCCATTATTTTTATTGATGATTTTTTTGCAGCTCTAAATTAAAGAAGAAAGCTTTTTACTTCAGAAGGGGAGAAAAAAAATCATTAGCTGACCTCAGTATCCAACTAGTCGGTTGCTGGATGACTATAGACCATCCTGGCCGACCCGTAATTTACGTAAAAGAATTGGTTAAACGCAAAACAGTTGGAAAATTAGTATGGACAGTAGCACACAAACAAACAAAAGATGGACTGACCAGCTGAATGAGGAGGTTGTTTAGCTCTGTCAGTGGCTTGTTGATGAGCAGTAGTTCCTCTGCAGCCTCAGTGTCTTCATTACTGTCTGATCTCTACAAAAAAGAGAGAGAGCATTATTAGATCGAGAAGAAAAAGCAACTAGGACTGCAGCTTTTTACAATTAAACTCCCTTTACTCATTTCAAATATTAATGATAGAGCTCGGGCTGACATCGTGAGAGAAACCGTGAACGCGAGAGGGAAGGACAGTCAGTGCAGTGGGAAAAGTATTCGGTAATGTCTCGCTCATCATCATCACCCAAATGAATTTGGGTTGCGCGGACACTTTTTTTAATAAGCTTTGCATTTCTCTCTTTCTGTCACTGTCTTTTTTTCTCTCTCTGAGAACTGAATTCCATTACACGCTCCTTTTTTGCAATGTCCGTGCATAAATATGTATGGAAGGACGCGGAGTGAAAAACAAATGCCTTGGGTGGATAATGAGGGTTGAGGAGGAACTGACAGGGGAGTGACTTCCTGTGAGTCCTGTGTGCCACATATCTGACTTTAAAGCGCTGTTTACCACGGGTGTGCTGAAGCACACCGGTAAAAATAGCACCGGGAACTATTAGACGTCAAAGTACTGGAAATTGAACATGAACGCTCGCACGCACGAGCTCGGTAGCTCTGACAAAGATGTCCACGGCGAGTAATTATGGGTAAAAGGAGTGGTGGATCCACTCGGAGTGAGTGGCTGGATGTATCCTGCTGGTATCTGCATAGCAGTTGTCATTTCATAACAATCTAATCATCAGTGAGGAGAGGATCCAGACATGAACCCCCTAAAAGCATGCCTACGGCGACAGTAGCAGGCAAGCACTCCCTTAGGACGGGGGGGCTGGGGGGTGTAGGGAAAGGAGGAAAGAGAGAGAGAAACAAGGAGAAGCTCGAGAAATGAGGGCGACAGAGTGAGAAATGTTTACAAACAAGAGGATGGGATGGCGAGGGTGAGAAAGGAAGAATAAAATATGAATGTTTAAATATGAACTACTGGAACGAGAAAAAGAGAATGAGAGGATTAACAGCAGTCTGTGACATGAGAAACGAGAAAGATAATAAAATAAAAATTAAGATAGGACATCTGCATTAATAATGGCTTGTTTCCACCTGTTTATTATTTGATAATCGATTAATCGGTTAAGTAATTCTTAATCAGATAATAAAGCCAGATTTTTATTTTTCATTTTAATATTTACTTTTATTAGTATTTTTATTGCATTGAAATTGATTTTCTGAAAAGTTTCTATCATACTCCAACACTGGACAAACTGGGGATATAAATGGGGATGTACATTTTTTATTGTAGATGTACAGATTTTTATTTCTGTATGAAGAAGCAGAAAATAGAGGAATAAAGCATTAAATATTTATCAAGATATACACTAGAGTACTTAGAGTATTGTTAGAGGCAGATTTTTTATTTTATTATTATTTAATTTTAATTGTGTTATTATTATTACTTTTTTTTTTTCCATTATCGTTTTTTAGAAATTTGATTGATTAGTTGTCCCAGCCCTAGGTTAAAGAAGAAACAATAGCTTTTGACAATTTTCTGTTCAGTACAGAGTTGCCATATCTTAGTGCTTCAAAAACCTCTTTTTGAAGAGAGAAAAAAGAAAACAAAAAGAAAACAAAAACAAAAACTCACTACTTGACCACAGTATCCTAATAGGTTGATGCTGAAGGACTAGTAGACCATCCTTCTATAATTTGTGCAAAAGAAAAGGATAGAGGTGAAACAGATAGAAAATTAGTATGGAGGGAAAATTATTTTGGCACTTTCCCCAGTGGAGACTTTAGTGATAGTGTTTAAAGGAATGCCTTTTACTTATATTATTTTCTCTGTGGCACAATGTTAATTAACACAGACAAAAAATGGTCTGTGATAAATAAAAACAAATAAATAAATAAAAACAGGCATCTCAAACCTCCTGACTCTAATTGAAATTGATTTTCTGAAAAGTTTCTATCATACTCCAACACTGGACAAACTGGGGATATAAATGGGGATGTACATTTTTTATTGTAGATGTACAGATTTTTATTTCTGTATGAAGAAGCAGAAAATAGAGGAATAAAGCATTAAATATTTATCAAGATATACACTAGAGTACTTAGAGTATTGTTAGAGGCAGATTTTTTATTTTATTATTATTTAATTTTAATTGTGTTATTATTATTACTTTTTTTTTTTCCATTATCGTTTTTTAGAAATTTGATTGATTAGTTGTTCCAGCCCTAGGTCAAAGAAGAAACAATAGCTTTTGACAATTTTCTGTTCAGTACAGAGTTGCCATATCTTAGTGCTTCAAAAACCTATTTTTGAAGAGAGAAAAAAGAAAACAAAAAGAAAACAAAAACAAAATCTCACTACTTGACCACAGTATCCTAATAGGTTGATGCTGAAGGACTAGTAGACCATCCTTCTATAATTTGTGCAAAAGAAAAGGATAGAGGTGAAACAGATAGAAAATTAGTATGGAGGGAAAATTATTTTGGCACTTTCCCCAGTGGAGACTTTAGTGATAGTGTTTAAAGGAATGCCTTTTACTTATATTATTTTCTCTGTGGCACAATGTTAATTAACACAGACAAAAAATGGTCTGTGATAAATAAAAACAAATAAATAAATAAAAACAGGCATCTCAAACCTCCTGACTCTAAAACTGACAAAATTCAGTTACAAGAACATTCAGTGGTTACATTTGTAAAAGTATATGGGGTTAGACAGTAAACTTTAAGAAATATTAAATATATTAATACATTTGTAAAAGTTTTTCCACAAGACTTAACATTACATGTGTTGGAAGGAGACCTTACAATGACAATCGACAGAATTACTGTTAGTTCATGTTGTTAACTAATGTTAACAAATGGAAATTTATTGTAAAATGTTTCCATAATGCAGTTGAAAATAATTGTTTTCTATTTTAATATATTTATTGATGTCAAAACGGAATTTTTAGCATAATTACTCGCATGATCACATGAAATTAATGATTCTAATATGCCAATTTGGTGCTCAAGAAATATGATTATCATCAGTGTTAAAAAACAGCTGTGCTGCTTAATGTTTTGTGGAAACTGTGATAGTTTATTTTATAGGATTCTTCAATTAAACAAAAACAGCATTTATTTGAAATATAAATCCTTTGTAACATTATACATTTCTTGATTACCACTTTTGATCAATTTAATTTAAAATCCTTATTGAATAAAAGTATACACTTATTTCCAAAAAAGAAAAAAAAAATCTCTCTGGTCCCAAAATTTGGAACAATAGCGTTATATCAAGTCACTATTTATTACATCTGCACAAACAAATTCACTAAAACGAATTTTTCTAAACTTCCAAATGATACATATGAGAGTATGAGGACAGTTTAGGAGGGTATGTTTGGTTTTGGCTCATTAGAGAGGATAAAGAAGTACTCTGCTCACTTAACTGTAAAACTGCATGTGAAATATACTGTGAAAAAAAACAGCAATCTAGACTTTTGTCACACTACATAGCTACAGTTTGGAAAGAGTGGTTGGTAACTGGAAAAGCTACAGTGTTTGCTACTAAGTGTATCAAACAAAAGTCTATTTCTCTTCTCTCTTATTAATACATTTCACAGATTCAATAACACAAACCCTATGATCTTTGGCAATTGTCATTTTTGTGTGCAATATGCATCATGTGGGCCACACTGGGGCTTATTCACAAATGGCCATATTCATAAATTTAAACAAAATTGAAATCAGAGACAGAACTATACAGTAAGGAGGATAGAGGCCAATAAAGAATATGAGACAGAGAGACTGTCCTCCAAATTACAAAGAGTAGGTAGGACAATATCACTGATATGTCACATGAAACTGGGTCTTCACCGCGGGTTGTGCACCAGGCGGAAAAGACCAACCACTTAAGGTCATAGAGGCGTCTCGTAGACGGGGCTCTAGTCTGTGAGATAGTATTCAAGACGCTCTCAGGGAGATCTACTGATTCCCATTGAGAGCCCAGAGGTGCAAAGCCCACAGCTTGGGCTGGGGGTACCAAGTCGTCCTGTTCGCCTGAGAGAGGAGGTCCTGCCTCAGGGGAATGGGCTACGGGGCTGCTGTTAGCAGCTGAGACATCTCTGAAACCCAAAGCTGGTTCCTCCAGAGCAGGGCCACCAGAAGGACCCTGTGTCTGTGTTCCCTGACTCGTCTGATTACCTGAGGGATCAGAACGATTGGGGG
>NW_015639777.1:1505671-1510383 GCF_001515625.1 Sinocyclocheilus rhinocerous | reverse complement strand
CGCGTTCTTGCTCTTCGAAAAATAAGTTGGGCAATGAGAGTTGTCTTTTGAGGCAAAGAGGTCAACCTCTGCCCTGCCAAATATCTCCCAGATTCTCTGAACCGTTTTGGGGTGGAGCATCCACTCGTCTGAGGGGACATTGCTCCGAGATAGCATGTCTGTTCCTCGGTTCAATATGCCGGGAACATGTGCTGCCCTCAATGAACTCAAGTTGAGATGTGCCCACTCCAAGAGGCGTTTTACCATCTCGAAAAGGCGTTTTGAGCTGAGCCCCTCCCTGGTTATTTATATCAGGTCTGGCAAGAAGGTCTGAAAGGCTTGACATACTGCCATCATCTCGAGACAGTTGATGTGTAGCCGGTTTTCTGCATCCGACCAGGAGCCGAAGGTCGGTCTGCCTTCGCACAGAGCTCCCCAACCAGCGTTGGATGCAGACAACCTTCCTTCTGTGAATCAAACCCATAGTCATGCCCTGCTTGAGCCACTGTGGGTTTTTCCAAAGGGCCAGAGCTGTTACACAGGCCTGGCTCACCCTGACATGAATGCGTCCGTGACGCCACGCATGGGGCAGAATTTGAGGTTTCAGCCAGTACTGAAGGGATCTCATGCGGAGCAGACCTAGCAATAGTACCGGTGATGCAGAGGCCATGAGGCCCAGCATCTTTTGAAACGACTTGAGAGCGCGAGAGGCTCCGATTTTGAAAGATGCCGCGAGCTGTTGTATGGCCAGTGCACGTTCTGGCGCCACTACCGCCCTCATGTGGTTCAGTTCGTTGGCTGGGATACAGAGAGTTCTTGGCAAAATTGACCCTGAGTCCCAGGCGCTCTAAGTGGCTGAGAAGGAGGGACCTGTGGGATATTAGCTCGGCCTCTGACTGGGCTAAGATGAGCCAGTCGTCGAGGTAATTCAGAATTCGGACTCCCGTCTGCCTCAGAGAGTTTTCGTAAAAGTGCAGGGAGCTAGGGACAGTCCGAAGGGCAGGACCGTGTACTGATATGCCACTCCCTCGAAGGCGAATCTCAAGAATTGTCTGTGATGGGGGGTTACCTGGATGTGAAAATAAGCATCTTTCAGAACCAGAGAAAAGAACCAGTCCCCTGGGCGTATATGCGAGAGGATCTGCTTCAGGGTAGTCATTCTGACCGGCCGTTTCATGAGGGCACAGTTCAGGTGTCTGAGATCGAGGATGGGCCGGAGGCCGCCATCCTTTTTGGGGACGAGGAAGTAACGGCTGTAGAAGCCTGACTCGCTCTGAGCTGGCGGAAACGTCTCTACGGATCCTTTTGCCAGTAAATTCTTCACCTCGGATCGCAAGACGTGAGCGTCCTTGCTCTGCACTGAGGTGGAGACCACGCCACAGAACTGTGGGGGTCTTTGAGTGAACTGGAGTGAGTAACCTCGTTTTATAATCTCCAGAACCCAGTCTGACACTCCGGGGATGGCCTGCCAGGCCTCGGCCCGTGTGGCGAGGGGTTGGATTAGTTCGGGTGGTGAGTCGCCATGCGGGGACTTGACACTCGTGATAACTGGAAAAGGAAATTTGCTCTCATTTTGAAAATGTTTGTTTTTTATTTTTCTCGCTATAACAGCGGCTGTTTGTGAGGGAGCTTTTGGAACGGGCCACGTATTCACAACAGTTCTTATAACAAACATACTGCCACTGGCACCCCGAACCGAAAGGGGTGCTTGAGGGCACATCAGATGGCGTTTTGGAGGTGGTCCGTCTCTAGCGAGACTTCAGGACGACGCTTGAGGCGCAGGATCCAATGTCAGCCTAGGCCGGGGTTCTTGGTGCTTTGGAAATGGGTAGCGTCTGGCCAAGCGGGAGCGCTGTCGGGGCTCAGGCTTCTGAGTGGGCTGAGCGGGCGGCGGTGCAGGTTTCGCTGGCTGCTGTGCTGGTGCAGGTCTGGGGCGGCTGGTGGCCGTTGCCGCCCAATGGCCTGTGCTGTAGCCTTCGTGGCTCGCAAAGCCAGGTCTGTTGCACTGCGCAGTTCCTTGAAGGCTGCGGGGTTGGGCCGGACTCGTCCATGCCTTGGAGGAGTTTGGCCTGAAAGACCTGGAGCACGGCCATGGAGAGCAGAGCTGAGGCCGCCTGCCCGGCGGAGGAGTACGCTCGTCCAGCGAGGGCAGACATCGTTCTGCAGGGCTTGGAGGGGTGAGCGACCTTCGCTTTCCATCCAATGGCAGTGGCTGGGCAGAGGTGCGCAGCCACTGACTCATCAAGAGGAGGTAGTTTTTCATAACCTCGTTCCTCAGCACCATCCACTGAGGAGAGCGCAGCAGACGAGAATGTGCGAAGGCGAGCAGAGTAGGGAGCACGCCATGACTTCGTGAGCTCATCGTGGACGTCCAGGAAGAACGGGGAGGCTTGCTGACGAAGGGCCTAGCGGCGCCCCGGCAGGAGCCATTCGTCCAGACGGCTACGAGAGGGCTCCTCCGGCATAGACCACTCCAGTCCCAGCTCTTCGACCGCTTTAGAGAGGACACGGAAAAGTTCAGCATCCATCCCTGGTTTGGCGTCGCTGGGATCAGTAGATGGCAGGGGGGTGGGGTCATTAGTAGAGCCCGACAGCTCCTCCTCGTCCGACGCTATTAGAGACATGTCATCTAATAGCTCATCCTCCATTACACCGAACGAGACCATGTCGCTCGCAGAGAAATGGGGAGAATGGGAGAAACCCCTCTGCTTGGCGAGAGCGAGGCACGCGGGATCTGGGCCGGCGTGAGCTCGCTCATAGCCGAGCACTCAGTACCCCTGCCCCGCTGTTTTTTCCTCATAGGTCCCGGGAAGAAGAAAATGGGAGGGCGCGTGGGGCGGAGTCGATCTCTGAAAAGAAAGCGATCCGAGCGCGTAGAGAGGCGAGACTCATGTTCACGCAATGTGAACATTCCATCTCGGTCAGAGCGGCTTCTGCGTGGGGCTTGCCCAAACAGGAAACGCAATCTGAGTGGCAGTCGTCAGCGTGCAGTGCAGTCCTGCACGAGCAGCAAAGACGGCACGGCATTTGAAACAATGGTGCTGCTCTTTTAGAACGGAAATTTGCTTTTTTAGGCTTCGCCGGATGGTGGCAGGGGACGAGCTGGTGTCTGTGCAGAACGCTGAAAGCGGCTCGTAGAGCGGGCTGGAGCAGCAGAGAGGCGCAGCGGAGAAAGCAGCTTCTGTCCACAGAGAGGTGTGTCAATGGCGAGCACTTCAAGTCCCGTAGATCAATGAAGAGAAGATCGTTGTCGCTGAAGGAGAACTGATCTGAGATCCTATGGAGAAATGCCCACTTATATAGCCAGATGGCCCCGCCCATTCTGGCGGGCTCTGGCGGGCTTCGTCGCCATAGGCTCGTGCAGCTCCGCTGCCGAGCCATTGGTTCGTCTTTCAAATACTGCACGAACCAATGGCCGTGCAGTTACACTGCGTGATTGTAAAAGTCTTCAGTCCTCGGAGAAAAAGGAGTTTTCCCCATAAGCGTCCAGTGACGCAGTACGAGTGAAGTATCGAAAGGGAATCATTTTAACCTCACAAAAACATATGCCAAGGCAGACTCTAAATTTCCACACTACACTGACGCCATGAAAATCTAGATAAAACTCCATGAAGAACGTTTCCTGTCACAACAAGACATCTTGCTATGTGGCATATACATGCCGCCACCAGAGCCACCCATGTGAAGACATGTTTCATACACTGGAAAAAGAGCGATGCCATTTCCAGGCTCAGGGAAATGTGCTTGTTTGAGGGGATGTGAATGCAAGTACGAGATTACGGCTTGACTTCATGGACACACAGGGAAGTAAATATATTAATAATAAGATGTCCTGTATAAATAACAACATTTTGCCTTTCCAGAGAAATAACCATGACCATATACCGTCAATAAGAATGGGAAATTCTGTCAGTACTTGTCAGCTGTCATATGAGGGGACACATTCAGGTGAATACAGTATTTATAACAGAGATCCCTTATTTCTCAGAGCATTTTATTGTTTTTAAAAAAAGTCAAATTACTGTATATATCAAAAGGACAAACTAACATTAGCAAACAGTTCAGTAAACTGTACTATACATTACCAACAGAAATTGCATAATTGCATAATTCTCTGGATACCTATACTCACATTCAAGGTGTTAGTCTATCTGTGAAAAATATGAATTAAATATTTAAAAGATCATCAAAAGTCAAAATAAAAATAAAATGAAATAGAAAAGTACTCTAAAAGGAGAACAGGAAAGATCTTTATTAATAGATAGATAGATAGATAGATAGATGATAGATAGATTCTAAATTTAATTCTCTATACAGACGCTAAAGCGCCCTCTCATGCTACTGACGTGGTTAGTGGTAAACTAATGCTTTATTATATCTTGATAATTTTACATGCCTAAAAACATGTATGAAATACTCATTAAATATTTCTTTGCATTTAATTGTATCCAGGGCCGGTTCTAGGGGAGTGCTAGAGGGAACGAAATGAAAGCAAGACCACCTCAGTTGAAGCTGTAGAAATAGGATACAGGCGAAACATTTTCCAAACGCTCCAGCTTGTATTTGTGTTTGAACTCTGGAGAGCTACAAAGGTTTCTATTTTCAACATGTTTTTGTGGCATTGATCAATGTAGCCAATCACTGACATACAGTAGCACACCGGACGAGAAGCGCAGCGTCGCGTCGAGCCACGTCTTTAAAATTCGCTTACATTCTTTTCTTTTATTTTCTGT
>NW_015639777.1:1501408-1505341 GCF_001515625.1 Sinocyclocheilus rhinocerous | reverse complement strand
AAAACAAACGCTGTAGTCCAAACGAGCCGTTCGGTGTAGTTATTGAAAAGGGATTTTTTTTTTAAACGAAATATCTCCCTTTGGAGTGGACTTTGAGATTTGCAACTTTCTAGATCTTTTTTATGCCCAAACATACACACTACACACTAAAATTAAAAAAAGTGAAAAAGCATAATAGGACCCCTTTAATACAACATTATTAATGTAAAATGCAAAAAATGTTTCATACATAATTTCACCCATAGATCTTATAAATGTTTCTTGTATACATATATCACAAAAAACAATTCAAAAACAATTCCTCATTCATACCAGGTGTTACATTTCCGATGAGTGCTTGCGGTGTTTGGCCAATCACAATGCACTGGGTCAGTTGGCCAATCAGAGCAGACTGCGCTTGTCAAAGGAGGGGGCTTTGTAGAAAACGAAGCGTTTGAGAGAGGCGGGGCATAGAGGACTTACAATAATGTACAGTATTTGAAAAATAATGTGTTTTTTGAACATTAAAGCATGTCAACATATTCTCTTACACCAAATACACAAAATAATGATCTTTAAAAAAAAGCATCAAAATCATATTTTAAAGTAGGCCTAGTTTATTAAGTCTCTGCATTGTTTCAAAGATGGCTCTAGTTCTCAACTGAACGTGCGGGAAAAGCATTACTTCTAATTTGGCCAAAGAAAACTTGTAAAATCGAAATTTTTCTATGATAATTGTGCCTTTTTAAAATGTTTATTAAAGGTGCAAAAAGTCACAAACAACAATCTGAAAAGTCAATATTTTACTTTTTCGGGCAGCATTTTATGTGTACAGTTCTAATTTCAATTTTGGTTTTCAACATAGCATTTAAAAATACAACAACCGTTTTTTTTTTGTCATGGTTAAAAAAAACGAAAAATGAATGTACCCGTACCAGGGAGAAACCTACAGCCTTATTAAATCAATGCACACTGAAAGTGAATGCGGAATTAAAAATAGCAACAAAAGAACAAAACACCTTTCTCAGGACAGTGGAATGAATGTTGCAGCTTAAGCCCAACATTATTCAATATGTACACATTAGGGCTGTGCGATTCGGGGGAAAATATCAAATTGCGATTTTTTTGACAGATATTGCGATTGCGATTTGATTTGCGATTTTAAATTTGCAAAGTCAAGCTTCAGCTCAATATTGTCAATAATGTGCAGCACAGTATGGGTATCATTACCCTGCTGAAAAAAAACCCAATAGAAACCACAGAAATTCTTATAGTTTCCATTAAACCATTACAAAATTATTTTTTGTTTTGGGCATTATTCCAATAGGAATCACTGTTGTTCTATTGGTTGCCATCTGCCAGATTACAGCCCACCAATAGAATCCATCAAATAGACACCTCATTATAGGTTACATTAAAACCAATACAATTCCCATTATAACCCTGAAATCCATAAATTTTTTTGTGTTTTAGGAGGGGTTCTATTGTTGTTGTTTTTCAGCAGGCAAGATTATAATGGTATAACTACTTTTACAGAATTAACTTAATTACTGAATTTCACAGAAAATATTTGTTTATTTTTTATAAATAAAGAACTGTATTTCTTAAGTCAATTATTAAAGTATTACATATGTTACATAGGCTGATTTATTCATTTTAAGTATTTGGGATTTTAAGAACAAGTGGAAAATGTGCTGAATGTTTCATTTCATCCAAGTGAAATTAGCAAGCAGTTAGACTGAATTTACATTCGTTTTAAACGCGGAGCCAGGCGCGAGTCGACACAGGTTGCGCCAAGCCTCATCCATACTGCCAGATGCGCTCGTGAAGACTTGCGGTGCGGAGCCGGGTGCGAGTATAAACGAGCATTACGAGACAGGCTGCGTGAGTGCGGCAAGCGTGAACGGCTCGTCCGTGACGAGGGATTCGCGCCGCGTGGGGCAGAGAGAAGCGAGTATGAGAAGCATTCAGAGACACAGGCTGTGTGTGCGCTCTTCTGAATTGGGAATAGCAAACATGCATCATAAACTTATTTCAAATGGAGACTTGCGGAGCCGGGTGCGAGTATATTCGAGCATTACGAGACAGGCTGCGTGAGTGCGGCAAGCATGAACGGCTCGTCCGTGACGCGGGGTTCGCGCCGCGTGGGGCAGAGAGGAGCGAGTTTGAGAAGCATTCACAGACACAGGCTGTGTGTGCTCTCTTCTGAATTGGGAATAGCCAACATGCATTATAAACTTATTTCAAATTAATCTGTTGGGGAGATAAAATGTGTAAGATAACGTTCACATACTAACAAAAACATCTAAGAATGTATCTTTTATTCTCCAGTACTGAAAACAGAACCGATAAGGGAGCTTTTGATATGCGCTGTGACGCAGCTCTTGCAAATTAAATTTTTTATTCGTTGTCTGTTATTTCGAAGCTTAAGTTGTATACGGTTTTCTTTAGTTTTAATTTGCCTAACTATCGATCTGACCCAGTAGACGCCTCTCTCTCCCGTCCCGCTTTCCGCTTTGGATTTAATTTTTTTTTTAATGGTGGGTGTTTACGCAGTTGGCTAGAGCAGTGCTGATTGGAGAGAACGGAGGTGCGCTTACTCTTGCCCAGGGCAAGTAAGACTGCAACTCTTGATATGCGCTGTGACTCAGCTCTTGCAAATTACCTTTTTTGTTCGTTGTCTGTTATTTCGAAGCTTAAGTTGCATACGTTTTTCTTTAGTTTTAATTTGCCTAACTATCGATCTGACCCAGTAGACGCCATAATCCCACTCTGTCTCTCTCCCGCTTTCCGTTTTTATTTATTTATTTTTTTTTTAATGGTGGGTGTTTACGCAGTTGGCTAGAGCAGTGCTGATTGGGGAAAACGGAGGTGTGCTCACTCTTGCCCAGGGCATGTAAGACTGCAACTCAAGGCTGGCAGTCATGCATATGCTCTGGAACAGAGTAATATCGCGTCCACATCGCAGGCTTTGCGATTAGGAAATCGCAACGTCTCAAATCGCGATTTCGATTAATCGCACAGCCCTAGTACACATCAACATGTACAATCAATGAACAAGGTGGAACCACTGTGGAGCAACCTGCAGCCCCTGGTTCACTTCACCTCACTTCACACAACACAAAATCAAACAGCTGCTCTGCACAGATAGATCTGCTGTCTTTCACGGAACAGGATTTATAACAGAACCTGGACCTGCTGGAGTAATAACTCCAGTTCACTCCAATAAAACTACAACCATGACCTTAAAAGATCCACATACCAGAAAACACGTCATATTCACATTATGAACTAATCACACACTCAAACTAAACACACACACACTAAAATATTCAACACACCAACACACAACAGATACAGCATGCAAGGCAGAATTCTGCAAATATTCCATCATTATAACAGGCCATACATATAGGGTTGGGTAATGAACTCGGTACTTTTAAGGGTACCGACCGAATTGCGTCGGTACTACCGAGTACCGATTCACGTTAAATCAATCGGTGCCAAATTTCGGTACCTGAGAACGCATCTGGGCGCATACGCTACAGAGAGAGACAGCTAATCCTAGAGATTCACATACTTTTGCTGCTCACAGATATGTAATATTGGATCATTTTCCTGAATAAATAAATGACAAAGTATATATTTTCATCTCATTTGTTTGATTGGGTTCTCTTTGTTAACTTTCAGGACTTGCATGAAAATCTGATGATTTCTTGGGTTATATTTATGCAGAAATATAGACAATTCTAAAGGGTTCACAAACTTTCAAGCAGCACTGTATATACATAACAGGCCATGACATTCTGGAATCATCTAATATCATGTTACAACCCTGCAATACTAAAGGTGCGATCACATTAGTGAAAAGTCTATTGTCATTAGCGTAGTCATCAGGGTTTGAAATGAACTTTTTCACTCACCAGCCAATTTGGCTACTAAATTTTTAAGTTA
>NW_015639777.1:1500836-1501386 GCF_001515625.1 Sinocyclocheilus rhinocerous | reverse complement strand
AATATGAATCCTGCATGTTCCGCTTGCCTCTGTATGTATGAATGGCGGAAACGCGGTTTTGTTTACCACACAAATACTGAAGCACGCGTGACGCTCGCGGTGATTTCCGGCCTCTGCGTCTCACCACATGATGGCATGAACACAAAAAACTTAATCTCCAGAGTTGCTGTGAGAGGGGGGAAAGAAAGAGTTTGTAGGGCCCTATTGTTCAAAATGTTGAAATTTAGACTTTTGGACTTATTTTTTCACTGAAATAAATGTTTTTTTAATTACACAGAGGGTAAAGTACTGAAAAAAGGTATCGTTGGGTACCGGCACCGAAATTCAGGTACCGATACTGGTTAAAATGTTAACGGTACCCAACCCTACATACATAACATACAGTGCTGCTTGAAAGTTTGTGAACCCTTTAGAATTTTCTATATTTCTGCATAAATATGACCCAAAACATAATTAGATTTTCACACAAATCCTGAAAGTAGACAAAGAGAATCCAATCAAACAAAGGAGACAAAAATATATACTTTGTCATTTATTTATTGAGAAAAAT
>NW_015639777.1:1497621-1500339 GCF_001515625.1 Sinocyclocheilus rhinocerous | reverse complement strand
ATCCTAGTGGACTTTTTACACGTCTTGCGTTTAGAGTGTTCTTTGTTGGTGGAGCGCTCCTGGGGAGGGTAACAGTGGTCTTGAATTTCCTCCATTTGTACACAATCTGTCTTGACTGTGGATTGGTGGAGTCCAAACTCTTTAGAGATGGCGTTGAAACCTTTTCTAGCCTGATGAGCAACACTAACTCTTTTTTTGAGGTCCTCAGAGATCTCATTTTTTTGTGCCATGATTCACTTCCTCAAACATGATCAAACTTTGATATATCCCTGTTCTTTATAAAAAACAGGGCACACACTGACACCTGATAGTCATCTCACTGATTAAAAACACCTCTGAACAGATGGAATCTAATTTCACCTTCAAATTAACAGCTAATCCTAGAGATTCACATAATTTTGCCGCTCACATATGTAATATTGGATCATTTTCCTGAATAAATAAATGACAAAGTATATATTTTAATCTCATTTGTTTGTTTGGGTTCTCTTTGTCAACTTTCAGGACTTGTGCAAAAGTCTGATTATGTTTGGGTTATATTTATGCAGAAATATAGAAAATTCTAAAGGGTTCACAAACTTTCAAGCGGCACTGTAAATACATAATCAGTAAATGCAATAATAATAACAAAATAAATGCTTTGTTTATTTATTTATGTTTTGGCATATTGTTGCACCACATGACATGCTGGACAATTTCAAATATGTATATACTTCTATAACACCTGCTTTTCTGCCTAGAAATAATGATAAAAATGATGCCAATTTAAGATTTGAGAAGTATTTCATTATTTTAATGAGACTTTCTTTTCTTTGTAACAATCACCCTGAAGTTTCTGACTCTTTGCGCCCCAGAAATATCATCCTCATCGTAAAAGACTTATATTCAAGCCGTTGTATGTATGAATTACATTTTTTTACATAATTTTGAATAAATCAATAGATAAGACAAAACACTAAGTGTCACATCATTGCAGTGTGTGTTTGACAGTGAATATCTCTTTTCTGAGTTACAGCTCTCCAGTAGAGCAGCAGCGCACAGCGCATTATCGTTTTTGTTGGAGTTAAACCGCACTGGTGTTGTGGCTTGCCATGTTACAGTATTGAGGGTCTATTAGGCAGTTCTCTGCAGTCTCATTAGAGCGGAGCCCAGTCTCCCGGTTGGAGGCTGACCTGCATGAATCCCAATCTTGTTCTGGAGGAATTAATCCTGCACAACACTGTTCAGCCTTCCCTCACACGCCTTAATGAGTTCAGCATGGACCTCACAGCGACTCCTTAATTTCACCTAATTGAGCAGTCGTTAGCGGCCATGTGCCCCAGCTCTGGCGTGTAAGTACGAGCACGAATGTGTGCGTGTCGGATGGTCTGGCACAGTTAGCGCAAGGGAACCCGTGGCATGGTGAGATCATTCATTCGCCCTTGCCTCTCCACGTTGATAATTTTTATGCTTTCATAATGAGTGCCTGTTAAGGAGTATAAACAGTGGGAATGCTGCTGAGCTTGATGATGTCATACGGTGAAAAAAAGGAGCCTGAAACGGGTCTAGTGGAACCAGGACCAGCTTCTATTGTGAACGTCTGCCGCACCTGCTCTGTTCATGAGCAGAACTGGCTACAATGCTTCTTTTACACGTCCTGCACCATTTCGGGTGAATGTGTAAGATTTCCAATTCGTTAGCTCCAGTGAACAGTAAACTATTTGTGTTGCAAACCAGTGGGTTCATGAATATGATATTAAATTAAGCTAATACATTAACAAATGCCAGACTGTTTAATTTTTATTTTTTTTAGTTTTTGTATTGCTAAAACAACTGGCAGATGCTGACACCAGAAGCCTTGCACATTCAAATAAAAAAATGGACGCATTCCACTCTTAAAATAAGGTGGATAACATCAAATAAATATTGGATTTTTCAGTAGTTGTACATGCAGAATGTACTTATAATTGATCAACAACCAATTCAAAAAGTGAGAAAACTATTGTGGACACACTGAGGATGATTGTAACAATTTTAATATCTGTAACTCAGTGTGTTTTTGCACTCTTTACCTTCAACTTTTATATAATTTCCCCAAATGTGTCTGCTACAAATTAAAGTGGTTTTGAAATCTACAATGTATAGATATAAACTTTGTAAATGAATGTACACAGTTTAAATGTATAAAGTTTGCTGCTGAACCTTGCTGTAGTTGGAACAGTAGTTGGGGAGCGGTATAACACTATAAGAAAGTATGAGCATCAATTTAAATTTTGCCCATGTTTAGTTGAAATGAAATGAGTCCCCAAACTGCACTCCATTTCATAAAAAAATTAATAAAAAAAACCTAGGTGAAAGCCAATTTTATATATTAAATTAAACAAGAAAATCTGCTGCTTCAGATGCCAGTTCTGTCATTTTAAATATCTATTTACAAGTGCAAATACAATTTGTAACCCAGATGTTAAATGGTGATTTTTGTCTACTTTTGTCTACTTGTATAATTTTACTGTCACCTTGGGAGGATAGTGCTTATACTGTTTGATTTAGTCATTTTATGAGTGGTTAAACTCATCCTCTAAAGCTGTAATATTTTTTTCATTGTGTTTCAGTGTTATGACTGTTCTTTTCCCCGCTCGGCTTTAACGCGTGGCTGGCGGGTAGCGCCGGTAGCGCCGCTTCACACTTTTGGAGTACTTGCTTTTTGCAGTTTCGCGTGGGCTGTAATTCACCTAATAT
>NW_015639777.1:1483978-1497476 GCF_001515625.1 Sinocyclocheilus rhinocerous | reverse complement strand
TACACTAAATCTGTGCAGATTTGGCTTACATGAACTTCCTCAAGAAATTAATTAGTAAACATAATTTACGAAAAGTAACCCGCCAAATTGGCTAGTGATTTGACAGCGTTACCCGCCACAGCTGATTTTTACCCGCGGGTTGGCGGGTGTTAATTTCAAACCCTGGTAGTGATGTATAAAGCATGGTTCACATGGAAGACACTTTCAAATAGGGATGGGCGATACCCCTTATTTTGTTTTCGATACGATACCGATATTTTTCAAGGCAGTATCGTCGATATCGATACCGATTCGATACTTCTGCACTATGTCAGTATCGATATATCGATACTTCGGATCGATACGCCCATCCCTACTTTCAAACCAAGTAGCTTTCTGTTGGTCAATGTGGTGAATTCACATCAGTGTTAATTTCGTTGACGAATAATTTTCGTCATAATTTGTCAACAACGTTTTTGACATGACAACGAGACGATAACGAACAAAAACTCTTTTTGAATGAGAATAACTATGATGTAAATCTATTGACATTTTCGTCAACGAATAAAAACGAGACGAAAATGTTAGGGAGGGACGATTTGGGAAGAGATTCATTCAGAACGAATCTGCTGCGTGGTTCGGATGTTAGATGCATACATATGAACCGGCGGGACATAAGCTAACATACACTTGCTGCACGTCGCATAAAATGTTCAAAAATGTCAATATGTGGGAGTAAGAGAAGAGCAGACTTATGGATAAATCTGAAGACACAAGAGAGCACTCAATTCGGACCGGTTTTCTGAGCGCAGACACTGAAGCATACACACAGAAAGCACGTCTCACAGCACACGAGTACTCTTTCGCGTCGAATGAGCGGAGAATTACACACAAAATGATGTCGAATTGTCTGTTTTGACGAGTATTCACGTAAACACAGTTGATTATGTCTTAAGTGAACGTAAACAGTAAGGAGAACGTGTATCAGTACATTGCATCTATTGCAGCTGTGCATTCGGTTTTAAAGGGATAGCAGCCTAATTTAGTTGCTATTGTCCGAGTCATTGATGTTAATCAAGCAACAAAAGAAAGACAGAAAATCACGCACTGCTCTTGACTGAAAAACTTTAGTAGCCCTAAAGATTAATCTAAATTTATTTATAGAAATAAATATGTCTGCTTGAAAGAATGAAGAATATGGTAAACATATATAGCATTTGAGTCGCGTGCAGAACACAAAACTGACGAAGCGGCTACAGTGGAGAAAAACTGACTGGATCTAAAACTTTCAGGTGATAGACAGCTAATTTCTCCGTCACTGTAAGTTACTGAAACCACACATGAAAACACGCAACACACGGTAAACATGCGTTTGTGCAGCAGAGCGGCTCTCTCTCGCACTGTTTGACGTGAGAGACAACTTTGTCCAGTCCTGTTATATTCACACAGCGTTTTCCGAGAATGCAGTTGTGAGTCCTGAAAATTTACGGGTGTAAGTTCGTTTACAGAATGCGGTTGTCACGCCTGAAAATAATCGTATTGTGTGTGAACGTAACCGTATTAAGGACTCAAATACAGGACTGACAACCGTATTCTGCTGACATTTTTTGGCTTTTAGTATGAATATGTTAGCCTTATAGTTATCTATAAGCTAGTGTGCTCCAAAACGATAACAAAATTCGTATTTAGAAGATATAAGCATTCAAAACTTACACAGCCTCTCACTTCTAGCAATATGAATTAACAGTTTTGATGACATCACCCTGCACTACAGCTTCTCATCAAACTTTCTGTCCAATCAATTGCTCTCTAGAATCTGAAATGTCCCGCCCCCTACACTATAAATAGACGCTGAAACTGGTGGCTGAAATAGGTCACTTGTTCACAGAATTAGTATTTTCTGTATGCTGAATGGCACGTAGTGCACTATATGGGGAATAAGTAACGATTCCGTGTAAATATGCTTTCCATTGGATCGAAAGATGTCTGGTTTCGCATTGTGTTGTGTTGTGTATGCGAACCGCCGCAGCGAGCACAGTCTGCTCCGGTCCAGAGACACGATATCACGGAGCGGATCATATGCGTGAGTCACGCATACCACAAAATGCATCGGACCCATTTGAATTCTACACAGAATGCTATATTTTATAGCGATTTGGATCAAATTAGGAGGAGAAACAGTTAGACAAACGGCACTAACGAGAAGAAGAGATAATACCGGTGCCCTGCACCAACATAAATTACACCATTTTCAAACTACACATCCTCAGCATCATTATAATCACTGTTTTGCTTTAGTAACAGTTTTATATTGCATCTAAAGGGCTAATCTATTAGACTGTGGCTGTCATAAGCTGTCAAATGCGGCTTTACCGAGCTCAAAGGCTCTGGCCCAAGCTGTGACATAAAAACGAAACACTATTGGCTATTTAAAAAGGGGGCATGGCTGCTTGATATGTCCCGCCCCGTCTTCCTGTTTCAGTTTAAATTACGTCACCACATAGCATAACGCTGCGTGTTTCAAAGCACTTCAGTGGACCTTTTAATTCTAGAATGCATAAGGGGGTCAAATTGACCTAGCATGCTGGGATTTTTTTTTATATTTTATTAATAAAAATATTTATTTATTTCATATTCTATGAATTCCTAAAAAACAAACAAACAAAAAAAATAGTATCACTAACCCAAGAATGCATAAAGGGGGTCAAATTGACCCGTATTCATTTCCTATGGTATTTGGACTTTTGTATTTGTATTTTTGGATACACATTTGACAATAGTATATTATTTTCTTCAAACTTTATGTATTACTATGGAATCTGTTGTTACTTTTTTTTTTTTTTTGCTCTGAGCCAAGAATTTGCCTTAGACACCAACAATATGTCTGAATAGGCATATCTCCCTACTATACGTTTATTTGTATAGCGCTTTTCACAATACACATCGTTGTAAAGCAGCTTCACAGAAAATAAAAGTTTCTACATTACATTTAGGAACACTTTATCAGTGGTGACTATGTCAATGTGATGTCCATGGCAGAAATGTACAGTTCTAGGACAATAAAAATCATATAATTGACATGATGATTATATGAAGAGTTCATTTGCAAAAACAGATAAACGGCACTTTTAAAAAAAAATTAGCTGATTGCTGTGCATTATTCTCCACATATCTGAACCCTAAACACGTTTTGTCAAAAAAGTCGGTTTTGTCCACTTTCAAGGCATCGCGAGTTCACGTTTTACTGCAGAAGCTGACAAGCACCCTTGTTGTTATTGAACAACGTTTTCACGGAACCTTGCAAAAGCAGCGCGTTACAATGGTGAGGGAAAAGCTCTGTGTATTGCGTGTAATCACATCCATACAGTTTATGATCACAACAACAACAACGTTTGTCAGGCATCTACATTGTCATCTGAGGAGATTACAAAGATTAAACAAGTGTTTATTTAAACTCTAAAACATGAAATGTGGAGTTATCTGCTTTTGCCAAAAAAACAACTGTTGGAGTTATCTGCTTTTTCTATAAAACAAACTTTTATTATGTAAAAAAAACATACTTAATATAATCTTATACTTAGTATAAGAGTAATTAAGAACTTTAATTTTGTAAAATTACCTGTATTTCAAAACAACTCAACTGCAATTTGATTGATATTACTGCGCAATAAAAAAAAAAAAGTGATTTCTGAAAAAAAATTAAAATGGAGTTATCGGTTTTTGCAAATGAACTCTTCATATGCCGAGATAAAACTTATAGTAATGTAAGGAGGATTTGGTGAAAATGTCTGAATTCACAGTATTCATAAGGCAACAGTAAGCAAAGTTCTGCTACTAGTTCACATCCAATGGAAATTGACTATCCATAGACCATGAGAGAGTAGCCGTGAATGACAATGAAATGATGCAACTCACTACAACATAGCTCACATGACAATGCCAGCATGGTGGCAGATGTACTGTAGTACATTCAAATTGCATTCATAATACACATGCTTGATGATACTTTATTCATACTATACACATGAATACTTGTGTAGAGTAAAATATACTTTACAGCAGTTTGAGTGTCTTTAGTAAAGTCTTATGCGATTTAATAGATTCTTATAGTTTTTTTTTTTTTTTTTTACAAAATGACATTGCCAACTACTAGCCCGGCATGCACAATACAGCATTTATGCGGATGTGTGAACAGGGATCGTTGTTGTCTATTTTCTTTTCTTAAACTTTTCACAAACTAATTATTGCAGTATTTTTACTGTATACTGTGCACTATTTACTCTACTGGACTAGACAGTAGGGTTGTGTCGGTGAGGACATTTTCCCACCGGTTAATCGGCGTGTGACAACACCGGTAATACCGGTATCACCGCGGGGGCGGGGCATTCCCTCTTTTCCTCGCTTTCCTTCGCTTTTAAATAGCTTGTAAAAGCGGTGTGCCCATTTTACTTTCACTTTAAAATAGCGGCAATTCGGAGTAAAGCAATTGTTCGTTTTTAGTTCGTTTGAATTTTCCCTCTTTTCCTCACTTTCCTTCTCTTTTAAATAGCTTCTTATTTAATTAACGGCAAATTATTATCGAATTAACGGCAGTTCGGTGTCAATTGCTTGAATGCAACAACAAAATACAACGTCAAACTCACTTTAGCCTATATATAAAACATAGAACTTTCATTAACAAAACAAATAAAAATACACCATGCTATAGGGCAAGCCGCCTAATATAAAATAACAAATAACTTACATAAAGTTTAAATAGGTATACAAAACTGGAAATAGGCTAAGTAAACATGTACAGAGCACGCCGGCATTAAAACGCCATTAAAAATCTTTGAGCAAACGTGTCGCCCTCGCATTGGGAGTTCTGTGGAGAATCGGATATGTGTGTTTAGACGTAGGACGTTCAGTTTTTAATTGTAGTGTCTGATCTTTTACTGAACTAAATGATTTTTATTACTATAAAAAATCAAAACGACGGTGGGGGTCGGTGACGCGGTGGGCAAGTGACCGGTATCACCGTCAACACCGTCTATCGCGGCAAGCCTACTAGACAGCAGAGAACATAGTGCATAGTATACAGTAAATACACAGAGATGGTACATCATTTAAGACACAACTATGGAAGAAAGGAAGACAGAAAAGAAAAGTTTTGTCCACACAATAATCAGACCAAAATGAGACACAGCTGCCCTTTAACAATACACAGATCGGGGAAAACGCTCTTTCACTAAATTATTATTAATTATACATAAACTCTATATATTTTGTCTATTTATATTTTTATTTACTTTACGCCAATTGTTTTGCACAAAGTTTCTCTTTGATATATTTTCTTAGTATCAACAAATCAACAAATGCTTTGACTATACAAATGTACAATCACTTTTACATTTGCCAGTAAATCAAAATGGAAATAGAGAAAATGTTACCTGCAGGGCCAGTCGGACTACAGACGAAAGGTTTTTGAGCAGGCAGTGGATGATGTCCAGCAGACACAGGAGCAGAGAAGAGCAGCTCTTCAGCCCCGAGTGCATTTCTTTCTCCAGATACACACCAGTGACTTCCACAAAGACATTGCACACCACCTCAATTATACCTGAGAAGAGAGGTAAACGCATGAAAAATCATTCTTCTATACATCCATCTGCTCTGACTGTCCTTCTTATGGACACAAACACAATACATCTAACTTAAGATATAATTAAGTAAATAACAGCCAGGTCTGTCACACATTACATTACACTTAATATACAAACTGTCTGAAATGGTCATAATTACATATAGTAATGAAGCATAAAATATCAAGATTCTCAGTTTATGGTGAAAAACACTTTAAGGTAGACATTGAATGTCATTCAAAATTTTACTTAAGTAATCTGATTTTTACTTGAATTACAATATGTACATGTTTATATAGTGTGGGGTCAGTAAGTGTTTTTTTATTTTTATTTTTACACAAATACATTTATTAAGCAAGGACACACTCAACTGATCAGAAGTGAGAGTAAAGACTTTATAATGTCACACAAGATTTCTATTTCAAACAAATGCTGTTTGTTTGAGCTTGAATACAGAAAAAAAAGTCATGACGTGATAACAACAACAACAAAAAAAAGTTTCTTGAGCACCAAATCAGCATATTAGAATTATTTCTGAAGGATCATGTGACACTGAAGTAGTGTATATATAATAAAACCATTTTGCAATATGTTGCACAACTAAAGTTTCACTTAATATCCATATAGCTGCGATGGTTGGTTTGTAAATCCACAAAATACATATGCATCATATTCCATACTACATATTCTATTCAATTTCTTTGTAAATATGCAAATGACTAAAGTTTGACATTGATCAGTTTATTCCTGATTTTATTTTTGTTCCACATATTTGTACCTGGCTGAAAAAAAATAAAAATAAATAACCTAAGTCTCCCGAGTCAGTTGTCAGTTTTGAGTTATAAACTCAAACACAGACCACAAATACCTGGCATAAAGCTATCAGTTTATTTTGGGCATTCAAATAAAGTTTTCAAATCCTCACAAATGAGAATACATTCTGCTTCAAATCCAAAGCCACATGATTCAGGTCCAAATGACCTTTCAAATGAAAATGCAGTCTAACCTAAACTCCAGTGTAATACACTTGCAAAGAGCAGAAGTAGGGAGATACACTGAAGTCTTCTCATTTAAACCTTTAACGGTTACTTAAATTCAAGGATGCCAAAAAAGGAAATGGAAAATAACTTTTTACTTAACGCCACTGTACTATACTGGGCAATATTTCTTTTAATTAATTCAGGGGAGCAGCATGAATAGTAGACCTTGGGTTTCTACATTAAATTCACTGTACAATATAAATACATAGTGCAAAGCACAAAAGAGTACTTGCTCCTTTATAGTATTATGAACATTCTTTTACAATATAAGTCTGAGATACAAAACATAAAAAAGTCATTTTTTTCCCATTGAAAACAGGAAGCCAGGGTGGAAAAGCTTGAGCCTTTTTAAAACGTAACTAATATAGTTTACATCACATATATATGTAAGGGATAATCAATGGCTAGCCGTGAGTTAAATGCACGACGTGGAGGCAAAGAACCGCCCAACGCGAAGCGTGCGTTAAAATCCTTTAACGCACGGCTAGCCGTTGATTATCCCCCTTATTCCATGGTCATTTGCCAAGTTATAGACAAGTTCAAACTAGTATTGCTCTTTGCAGCACAATATTTGACCGTATGGGTAAAAATTACAGTTATTTTCGTCAGTTACGGCACGATAGCGCTAGCATTCTGCCCGCTTCAAATCATACACAGAGATGAAATAGTGCGGTAAGACCACATTTATTTGAATGAATTATAGCATGTATTTCAATTAATTATCGATCGATCGTTTGATAGAGAGAGAGAGAGAGAGAGAGAGAGAGAGAGAGAGATTGTGTGTAGCTGCGTCTGTGCATCTCTCTGTACAAACAATTACTTCAAAAACAGCGATTTTACCACCTCGTTGCTGAGGAATATAATGTAGCGATCTAGTATCTAGACTATTTTATTAATGAAAATCACGGGGAAGCGTTGCCAACAAGTTTTTGTGTGTGTGCAGCGCAATCAGCGATCTCTGACCTCTCTCTCTCTCTGTGTGTGTGTGTGTGTGCGTGCGCGCGAGTGATGCGTGTTGTTTAGTGTGCATCAATTAAAGCAGCACATTAATATAGTTAGACATTAATGGCTGTGTGTTGAGTTATTTTGAGGGGACAGCAAATTTACACTGTTATACAAGCTGTACACTCACTACTTTACATTGTAGCAAAGTGTCATTTCTTCAGTGTTGTCACATGAAAAGATATAATAAAATATTTACAAAAATGTGAGGGGTGTACTCACTTCTGTGAGATACTGTATATATACACATATTGGTTGGTTTCTGTACCCAATATTTTTAAAAAGTACAAATGCAATGAAAATACAGGTATAGGTATTGGCAAGTACCAAAAATAAAAGTATTGGTATCGGACTCGTTCTGGAAAAAGTGGCATTGGTGCATCCCTAATGATTATTATGGTATTCTGCAGTACAATAAATAAATAAATAATAATAAAATAAAAAAACACGATTCCTTGAAGTGTTCTTCGCTGAGTTTATCAGTGTATTTTCAGCAAGAACCACCATTTATTCAATCAGATAAAAACTGTCATTTTCTTCTTAAGGAAAAAAAAAAAAGATTTGAGAGCTTCTTAAGAATTTTTGCAAGAATTGCACTTAGGAAATTCTAGGATTCGGCCCCTGATTCTTTATTATTGTTCTTTATAGTTGTGTTCTTTTGCACTTTAATCAGTATGAAACATTTTGTTTATACATTATGAATTTAAATTATTATTTTGTTACATGAAAAAAAGGTTACTAAACTTTTTATTAAGAGGATAACAGTTAAGTTCTGCAACCTAATTCAATACTAAAAAGCTTTAGCAATTATCATGATATGACAATTTGATAACATCACATCCCTACTAAACACACCTTCTACCAGGTGATCAATACATCCAAACACAAAGACCTACTGCTCTATACAGAGGAAAGCACACCACTCCACACTAAATACAATACTATCAATTCACTGCATTGCTGCAACCTGGGGACTACAAACACAACAAACACAAACAACACTACAAGGTGAAGTGCACACTTGGAACACAGATAATTTCCAGTTCCAGTGTATTGGGAAATGCATGAG
Source organism: Sinocyclocheilus rhinocerous (assembly GCF_001515625.1). Lineage (NCBI taxonomy): Eukaryota > Metazoa > Chordata > Actinopteri > Cypriniformes > Cyprinidae > Sinocyclocheilus > Sinocyclocheilus rhinocerous. The sequence continues at coordinate 1,488,768 of NW_015639777.1, read as the reverse complement.
AAAGCAAGTGTGTGTGTCTGTGTTGAGTCTTCCAGTCCCAGCAGTAATAATCAGTTGAGTAAGACCTGAGGCTATCACGCTGTTTATCTGAGATTAGCACTGCAGTTATCTGAGGTGAAGGACCCACGCATGTAATTCGCTGCTTGACAAATTATGCAAGATGAATACAACAGCAATGCCATCAACAATACAAATCCACTGCCGAACGAAGAAAACACAGCCAAGGCTGTCACCTTTAATACAGGGGAAATACAGATAAAACCGGAACTGCAGCCTGGAACATTCACAATTTAGGTGAATTATCATAAATGCACACGGTGCATAAATTACTTCTGAAATTTGTATGTAAATACATTGAACTGAAACGCATACGCAGGTCCTAAACGAGCTGTGAGCAGTATTTCTGTGCTGCCTCAAACACAGAGAGCCTCTTGCCATACACTGAATATTTATGCTTACAGCTGTACAGTTAAATTTATGTAACTTACTTTCTTTTGGTACTGAATTTATTGCTATTACTTCCAGTAAAATGAGTCATGCAAATATGACTTTAGGATATGGATGTTTTTCCACCTCCACAAGCAAAGCAAAAACAAACAAGTCAGCAGTTCACGTTTTACGAGGAAATTCCTCTTTCTCTCCCTCGTACGGCAGTCAGAAAATAGATGTGTGACACAAAATTCAGGGTATATACCTGAATGTTAACAATAAGCCACACGTTTATGTGTTAAAATGCCTCAGTGCCAATTGGACATTTTACACTTCTTAAGAAATTTACTATGCTGTATTCAAAGATACCTACTTTTGGCCAAAATTTAAAGGGGTGGTTCACTGTTGTGTTTATGGGGTGCAGTCTAACGTGTTAATGTTTCGTTTAATATCATGGTTAATATTGCTTATCAGTTTGAGCCCGATTGAGAAGCAGAGGATATTAGTGAAGAAGATCACGCAGAACCTGTGCAAGCATGGCTTTTAATGGTAGGCCTGTTTTTGGTTTGTTGTTGTCTCATACTTTTAGATATGCTGTTAAGAACCGCTGCTTTAGAACATTGATTTTGAAACTTGTGAATCCATTAGAATCGTTAGAAGACAGAATCGTGATTCATATATGAATAGATTTTTACGTGCACCTTTAGTTTTCTCTTCCTCTTTTCTAAAGCAACGCAGCATGGCCTCGCCCCTTCATTGCGTGTTCCCGGGGGCTGGGTTTATCTGGGTTTGTTACGTCACGAACCCGGGAAGTAACTTCTTGTAGTCCCTACCAGCCGTTTTTGTAGGCATTAAACTGCCAGAATTTTAAAAGACGATATCTCTGTTTGCATTGAACTTTCAGCTTCATAACTTTGCAGATATTGTTTATGCTAAAACAGCAGCATTACACACTAACTAACGTTAAAAAAGTGAAATCGCAATCAACCACCCCTTTTAGGCAGCATCGGTAACACATGAATTGTATAATATAACACGGTAACACTTTACAAAAAGGTAACATTAGTTATTAACATTAATATTAACATTAACTAACAATGAGCAATTCATTTGTATTATTATTAGTCTTTTTTATGAATGTTAGTTAATAAAAATACAACTGTTCATTGTTAGTTACAACCCGTGGTTCTAATACTGTATTAGTAAATCTTGAAATGAACATTGATATTAAGAGATGCTTATTAAGTATTTTTGGTAACACTTTAGATTACAAAAAAACCTTACTATGAATGAGCAGCAAATTAGGAGTTTATTGAGGAAAACTCTTCCCTAATCTAAAGTGTTAGCGTGTTTTTCATTGTTAGTTCATGTTAATAGAGTTAACTAATTTTAACCAAACAACCTTATTGTAAAGCATTACCTGAAACACTACAATACATTTTATTGAAGAACATGTTAGCAACTGTTCATTTTAACTGAATGACAAAACTGGATAATGTTCAGCTTTTTGCACTATTTTTGCTTTCCAGGTTTAACAGTCATCGCATAAACATCACAGGATACACTAAAGTAGGATAACACATCGGTCTCTCATGAGACAGCATGTCCCTATCAATTGAGAAAACACTTCACTTAATTATTTACAACCGCATGACATTTTAAGCTGTGTACAGTAGTTGAGAGATGCATTCATGGATTGCGAGTGTGTGTTTGTTTTTGCTTTGTAAGAGTTTCTGTGTGGCATAAATTGTCTTCCATAGACACATAGTCTCCAACACAAACACAATCCATTCATACTGTGAGTGCAAACAGCCTTAAAGCTCCTTGATGTAGCCATTTTAACCTTGAATGTGCAAGACGTCTGAGGTCACCTGCTTCTAGTTATTTTAGCTGTACAAAAACGGTCCGTTATGCAAGCTGGTATCTTTTATCAAATTATTTGAATTTATTATTGTAATCATAAACACACTATTTTATAGCACAAATAGTTTTACTGTTTACTATCTTTTGTTATTCTTCTAGTTATTTACCCATAGCAGCTAATGGATCAGAGGTCTCGCACATTCACAGGAAATAGCTTCATTACGGATTGAAAAATAAGATTGATTTAAACGACACAAAATAACGGTCTCTGATGTTACACTCTTAAAAATAAACATTCTTTATCACCATTGATGGTTCTATGAAGAACCTTTAACATCCACGGACCCGTTCTACTGCACAAAAGGTTCTTTATAGTGGAACAATGTTCTTTAGATTATTAAAATATTCTTCAGACTACGAATTTTTATTTTTATTTTAGTTACTGATCACTGAAACATTCTTTCAGGAAATAAAAATAGTTCACTGCGAAAAACCACCATTGGAACCTTTATTTTTAAAGAGTGTATGCAAACAAATGCAAACAACAACACATCATTTGTGCATTAAATAGCAGTCACAGGATATGTATTTGTGTCATGCACTGTGAGCTTGCAAAAACATGTATAATTTTGTTTGCGTGCAATAGTAAATTACAGCGTGCATTTGTGGAAATCTTTGATGCTTTCAACTCAGAGAGTGAAATAAAACTGACTAGATCAGAAGCCACTGTTGTGGTGCCTGTAAGAAAAAAAAAATCCTCTTATCCACCTTATTTTTCACGTTAGAACAGCTGCGGCCATTTGTAAATTGAATGTGTCTGGCTTCCGGTGTAATTCACTTCCAGTTATTTTTAGCTGTACAAAACTGCTCGTTATGCCTCTTGAAACTTCAAACTGGTATTTTTTACCACATTATTTTAATGTATTGTCTTAATTATAAACACACTGGTTTGTAGCTCATACAGTTTTACCGTTTGCTATTCTTCTTGTTATTTCCCTATAGCAGCTAATGAAACAGAAGTCTTGCACATTCACAGAAAACAGCTTACTTCCACGTTGAAAAATAAGGTGAATAAAATATCAAATATTATGAATATTAGTTGACAAATGCATTTATATACTGTAGCTCCTAAAGAGACAGCCCACCCAAAACTGAAAATCTGTGTCATCATTTACTTACTCATGTTGTTCCAAACCTGTATGACTTTCTTTAAACTGTGGAACACAAAATAAGATATTTTGAATAATGTTGCAAACTAAAGTTCCGGTTCCCTTTTATTTCCATTGTATGGACAAAAAAAAAATAAATAAATACTACAGAAGTCAATGGGAACCAAAACTGTTTGCTTATCAACATTCTTCAAAATATCTTATTTTTATGTTTAGCAGAAGAAAGTAATCACTATCCCTTAAATAGCAATATAGTCTGCTACTTTTTGTAAGTAGCTTAACTAACTGCTTTTTCAAAAGGTTATTTTGAGTAGTTTAACTACTTTAAATTATGACTTGGCAAGCTACAATTTCAAAGTAGTTTACGAACACTGAACTGTTTTCCACAGCCTCTCTGTCTGGTTTTCTTCCTCTTGCTTATTCCTTCTCCATCTGTTATCTTTCACCCCAACAAATCTCACCAATTATAAAACCCATCTCGTTTTTCTTTCCCCGTCTCAATCAACTCTCAACCCCATCGCAACGCTCTTACTCCCTCCTTCACTTCTTGTGTCTGCACCCCGCGCCCAGGGCTCACACCTAAAAGAACCAATTACAGCATTTCCCCCCTTCTAGAGCAGAGCAGCGCCGAGGTGGTTGGCATTAGCAAGATAGCACTAATTGTAGAGGTTATATTTAGTGCTGGGTCAGAGCTCTCCAAGAGGAGGAGTTCTGATAACGATGGTGGCTGTATGAGATGGCTTGTAGATGACCCTGTGATGTAAAAAAACAAAACAAACAACAACAAAAAAACAGGTGCGGAGGGCAGGGTCTGTTGTGTCAGATCACAGCCTGCAGCAGCCTGGTCCGCTTAGACAGAAGAAAAGGTCCATGAGGGGTTGTTGTGATATGGGGAAGTGTGCCGTACACAGATCTACCATTACAGGCCTCTACATCTACCAAGCCATTACAGGCCTCTACTTATCTGGATGGCTTGGGATGTGTGAGTGTATCCTCCCACCCCCATGAACGAATGGCTGATGTTTTACTTGGCAGACCTCATTCCTTTCAACATATGATGAGAGAGTTCTTAATGGCTAACTAGCATGAAAGTGATCTGAATGGTCAACTTGCGCATGCCAGGTTTCAACACAAATAAATATAAATAAATCTATAAAAGTCATTTTTTCGTGTTTTGCTGTGTTAGTATATATTGCTTCTTTAGATGCTATTACTGAATATTTATTATTTACATATTTAAATACACTATATTTTGTGTTATTACTTATGTAATGTATTTTAACTGATTTTTATTTTATGACTTTTTTTCTCTTGGAAGTTATGTGTGTT
>NW_015639777.1:1482617-1483648 GCF_001515625.1 Sinocyclocheilus rhinocerous | reverse complement strand
GGGTGTGGCGGTGGGGGGGGGGGGGGGCCTGTAATCAGATACACTAAAACACGGCTTTGCTTGTTTACAAATTTGAAGGCTGCTCAATGGATTAAAATGCCTTTTTTTTTTACAACTACTGTACATATTATTTAAAGTGCTTACAACATACAAGCTTAGACTTGATTTAACAACAAATGGTTAGTTACAAACCTGATTAGTAGTTACTAAGAAAATTTGGTGCGATAAACATTTTAATTACTGTTAATACGTCTGTTCAGACCAGCATGTACATTCATGGTCCACCCAAAAATGAAAATTCTGCCATCGCTTCCTCACACTTAACGTCAATCTAAACCTGCGTGATTGACTTTCTTGATAACCACATGAATAATGTTGATAACTAAACCGCTTCAGTTCTCTCTGCTTTCCATTGGAAGAACATGAGAGTGAGTAAATGACAGAATTATTATTTTTGGGTGGACCACCTCTTTAAATATATGTATGTAATTCTAACCATAAAACCTGATTGGTTGAAAGGCATTTTGTTAAAGGATCAACAAAGTGTAGAACCAGTAAAATCACAGTTACCCGCTCAGCTACTGCTCCCTTCCTATTATGTGCGCCAATAACGTGTTAATTAAAGGGATACTCCACCTCAAAATGAAAATTTTGTCATTAATCACTTACCCCCATGTCGTTCCAAACCCGTAAAAGCTTCGTTCGTCTTCGGAACACAATTTAAGATATTTTGGATGAAAACTGGGAGGCTTGTGACTGTCCCATTGACTGCCAAGTAAATTACACTGTCAAGGTCCAGAAAAGTATGAAAGACATCGTCAGAATAGTCCTTGCGTTCAGCGGATATTCTCCAAAATGGCGCTACAGTGATCCGGAAAGACTCAGCGGAGACGAATTGTTGAATAAAGTCGTTATTTTTGTTTTCTTCGCGTACAAAAAGTATTCTCGACGCTTCATAACATTACGGTTGAACCACTGATGGCAGATGGACTATTCTGATGATGTCTTTCATACTTTTCTGGACCTTGACA
>NW_015639777.1:1472353-1482478 GCF_001515625.1 Sinocyclocheilus rhinocerous | reverse complement strand
TCATCCAAAATATCTTAAATTGTGTTCCGAAGACGAACGAAGCTTTTACGGGTTTGGAACGACATGGGAGTAAGTGATTAATGACAAAATTTTCATTTTGGGGTGGAGTATCCCTTTAATGCAGTCAATGTGAATCTATTCTCTACAACCGTGTGTGTACGTAAGTGCGAAACAACACTCTTTTTTCCACGGTTCCTCCTCATCACAGTGTGTTGAATGTGGAGAGTGTGTGTGAATCTGACTTATCTCCTTTTGTAAAAAACAAACACATCACACACACACACACACACCTCAGTGTCCATCTCACCCTATCGGGCAGCAATGCGGCAATGAACAGGCATGCAGGTCCAAAACTGTCAACATGAGTAAGGCTATACGAATCCATTACTCAATAATTCAGCACAGGGAGCTGAAAGCATCAAGGTGAGACTGGGCATTCACACATAAGGCTGGGGGAAAAAAAACAGCCTTGCATGGGCATGAAAAGAGAGGCAACAGACAGCAACTTGTGCAGATGAGAGAATGAGTGAGAGGCTGCCCAGTAGCTAGTGTCAACTATAGACATTGTTAAAAGGAACTGAAATATTTATTTATTTCATCAGACTTTTGACATTGAAGTGGGTCTGTTTAATGTGAGTAATTTTGTTGTACGATTTATATTGGTGTCATGCTGTGTTGGCTTTGTATGTTTATAATGTTATTTTTTTTTTAGAGTTTTAATTATCTCTGTGCAGCACTTTGGTCCAATCTTATGGTTTAGAAACGGTTTTATAAATAAATTTGAGTTGAGCAGCTGGGTAGATAGCATAAGATGAAAATAGGAGAGGGGAGCCCAAGCCAGGACGGTGGGTGATATGAGGGCTAGAGGGGCGGGACACTAAGTAGATGCGGGCTACTGGGCCGTCACAAAAGAGTCCACACTGATAAAAGCAGCAGTATCTGATGGAAGCCCTTAAAAAAGGCAGCTGAATGCCCTCCCCCTCCATCAGAGTCACACACGAGAGTCAGACAGCGAGATGAGAGCAATAAGGGTCTGGTAATGGAATGAAAACACTCCAAACAAAACAAGGGCAGCTCTCTGAATGCAGGCCCTTTTCATGTGCGTGGCAGTGTCTGGGTGAAAAGACTGTGTGGGTTTGTGTTTTCTGGTTCAGAGACAGGCTAGAAACCGGAGGGCCGATATATCAAAGCGAGTGACGTTCAGATGCACTGCACCTTGCTGGTAGAACGGTCGGAGGTCTGTGCCCTTCTGTCCAATCAGATTGCAGAGGAGAGCCATGGCGTTCTGCATCGTGCTTCCGACTGTGTTATTCTGGCGCTCCTGAAAAAAACAAAAATAATCTTATATTAAAAACTCAAAATATATAAATCAATATCAGAGAGAGAAAAAAAAAACATGTTTTGGGGTAGGGCTGAACGATTAATTGCATTTGCGGTAATATCGCGATATGAAATAACGCGATTTTTCAATCGCAGATGCTGCGATTACTCGGTCACGTGACACGCGAGAGTAAAGAGGGGTGTTCGACTTGAAGATCAGATCGGTGTATGACATCAAAGTAAGGCGAGAGAAAGTATATGGAGACGTCCACGCTCTCTTATAGCTCTCGCAGTACTTTGATGACACACACCCATCGGTCTAAGCAGCGCTGCTTCAAGTCGAGACGCGACAAAGCGACTGTTGCAAATCATTTTAACTTTGTGTCAGTACGTCATAAATAGAACAAGGCATCAGTTTAATGTTGGGTTTTGTCGCGCCGCGCTGCATCCAGTGTACACAGCGTCACTGATTATAATGGTTTCTACTGTATTTTGCCGCTCGCGTCCGGTGTAGACACGGTGTTTAATGTCGTTGGTGAGGAGGAAAGCCTGTGTGTGTCCTATGCCTTAGCGGACGGCATGAAACCCACAAAAAATAAATAAATAACAGAGAGAATAATAATAATAACAGTTATTCTCTCTATGCTATTTTTCAATGTTTCAAGTGATGCAGGTGTTTTTTTCCTTGTAGGTTTTTTAAATTAAAAAAAGCATTAATTTTTCATAATGTTTAGTGAAATTATTTGGTAGTCTGAGGTTGAATGGGGATTCGGGAAAGGGGGTCAGATTTTTTTTATAGGTTTAAAGGGGGGCGCGACCAAAAAAGTTTGAGAACCACTGGTCTAAAGTTAACAGACAGTGTTTAAAAAGTGCAGTGCACATGTTTACATATGTTTATTACAGTGACTTTGAATTATCTAAAGTAGTGTGGTAAAGCAACAGATTTGTTTTTATATTTCTGCAATCTACTTTAGTTTGTGTGATTTGTTACTGACTTTCATATTAATGTTTACACCAGGCTTATTTAAACATAATTATTAGGTTGGAAGTTCAACAAATCAGTCAATGTACTGTGATTGTAGTTGTTAAATAAAAATGACATTCATATCAATTCATGCATCACCTAATTTCATCGTAACATATAGGCCTGGCCTACAGAAAAGAACATTTATGTTTAATCTATCTAATATTGTGTTGGTCATACTATACAATGATTTATAGCTTGTCTTTGTTGAATAATACAGAACATAAAGAGCTTTAAAAAAAATAATTGCATATTAAATCGCAATCGCAATATTGGTAAAAAAAAAATCGCAATTTGATTATTTTCCAAAATCGTTCAGCCCTATTTTGTGGCCTACAAGGGGAGTCAATTGGAAGGAGAGGTCATATAGTAACATAGGGCAGCACTGGGTATAATGCATTACAAAGTAATCAGTGACAATAAACAAATTATATTTTTAGTAAAAAAGCAGTCTAAGGGCCAAATTTACTAAACGGGGCAAATTAGCGTGAGAAAGCAATCCCACGAAAGCACAGACTGGCGTGGAAAGTTCTGCAGGTGATCTACTGACAACACGCAAATTAAAGAACACAGACGCACCCAGATCATTTCCATAATGACAAAGGCAATCTAGAGAGCAGCTCAAATTAGCAACTATCGCAGCCATGTCAAGCGCAAAATGGGTTAAGACATACATTTTTTGGACATTAAATAATGTTGCAAATACGAGTAAATTGTCTACCACAAATGCATATGTAAAAGGTCAGCCGCAAAAAAATAACTGTCCATGCCTTTTCATTGCCAATTTTTCACTGTGTCTCTTTAGTAAATCCTGATAGTAGTTTTTTTAATGCCAAAAGAGGATTTGTGCTGACAAATCTGGCACTATAAGGCTACAGATACTGACTTTCAGTTATTACAATTACTTCTAAATTGGGTTACACATATTTAAAAAATATTATGTAAATCATGTAAAACATGTATTACAATTAATTATACATCTTTAGTGCAATGGCTAAAGGGTGCATGCTTCTTTAATAGGTCATTGCAAAGGAGAAATTAGAGGTATGCAAGGTTAAGTGTATGGATTACATTTGAAAAAGGACGAGAAGCAAATATAGACATTCTGTAATACGTCGAGCAGAAAAATGAAAACTTTACTGTGAAATGCAAATTCCTCATTAAAGAATATTTCATTTGCAGTTGATCAGAGAATGAGACTCATCTCAGGTACACAAGCAGACGTATCTGCACACATACACATGTGACACAAGCAATGCACCAGGACTGACGGAGCAATAGGTGGCGAGCTAACTTTTGACTCTGCACTTTTCTACCGGGATGGTGCACCTGCATTTGCAGTAATGGGTTAAACCATGCTTTACAGCTCACTGGCGCTTAATCAGTACACAGTATACGCTAACGTTTTGATATTTTCAGTGAATGTGAGCTATGCAAACCCCGTTCATTCAAGACATGCATTTAATGAATGAAGAACATAAGCAAGAACATGATATACTGTATATGTTCTTATAATATAATATCTATATATAATAAAATAATATTAATAAACATTAATATTACCTATAATGGTTACACTTAGACCACTTCAGACATTCTTTTAACTAGAAGTAAGTTTGCAACTACATATCACCTTACTCTCATTAGTAGACTGTTTATTTAAGGTTACGGTTAGTAGAATAAGTTGATATGTACTTGCAAAGTTACTTATAGTCAAAATAATCAAAATTGTCTGACTATGAAAGTGTTTGAATTCTGCTAATACTCGAATGAATGGTAGTTGACATAGTTGCAAAGTTACTTATAATCAGCAGAATGTCTAAAGTGGTCAATTAAAATAAAGTGTTACCAAAATAATAATATAAACTATTTTGTAAAGAAAATAAGCCACTCAATCCTGTGCATGACAGTGATTTCATCAAAGTTAGTAATTTTGGCATTTTTCCCCATGTTGTGCCAAATAACTCCCCTTATGGTATTATCACTGTAACACAAGCCTTTATTGCTTACTGCTGTAATCCAAGGCAGTAAAACACTTCCAGTAAGGCAAACACTGCCTGCTACAAAAAAACAGCAACAGGAAAAAGTGCAGATCATCAATTCCACTTTTGTGTAGCATTTATTTTCAAGAGTGGAGAGTGAACCTAACCAGAGAGGGCAGAGGTGCTATCAGATAGAGAGAGCCAAGCCGCTGCCCTTCTCATCTCTCCCCAAGGGCGGACACCCAAGGCTGGGTGAGGCCAACAGGGGGAGCAGGGTAAGGCCGGAGGTGTCAGGACGGTGTTGTCTGGGTCTTTCGACTCTAGGGTCAAAGACACTGTCTTAATCCTGCAAGCTCAGGTCCAGGGGCCGATTAAAAACATGATAAACAGACAAAGAGAAGCAGAGAGTCGGCAGAAGAAGGAGGGGAAAAAATCGATGGGGGTTTTAATTAGAGGTCTGAGTGAGGCTTGGGAGAGAAAGAAAGATAGAGAGAGAGGGGTCTGGCCAATTCTACTGGCTGACAGACAGATAGAGAAGGGTATGTCTGTCTCAGGGGAATCTCCGAGCCCCTCCACAGGCTGTGCAGGAATTTTCAAGGCCTGGAATCATTACTTTTTCCACTTTATTTCCGCACGGAGCTGCGGAAGAGGTGGAGTGGAGGGGTCGTGCATTCATCAGGAGCCTTCAGTCCATGCATAAATATAGCACACACACTTACAAACTGCAGGAGAGACAATGAGAAAGCATTTAATATTGAATCAATGCTGAAAATAGCTTGTTTAACAAAACCAGCGTTTCATGTCACAAATTTAAGTGAAACAATCATCCTTAACTTATAACTACACACAAGGTAGAATTGGATGTTTTACCACTGATTTTACACATAATCAGTGTAAGGAGGTCTTTAATATTTGTAGAAAGACAACCATTAAGGCCCCTATATACGCTAAGCAAAATAGGAGAAAGAATTGGTGTGACGTCATTCACAAACATCCAGAAATTTTACTTCGCCAAGCTGGTAAACACATTGGTCTGTGGCGATTTGTTGACATGGAAATCCTCTCTGATTCATTTCTTTCATTCAGTCTGTCGAGGTCAGACATGAGTAAAAACATGAACACACTGGAGAGCTGCTTTATAGTAGAAATTGAAGTTGTAATTCTAATTGAAAGTGACGCGTTTTATGTTTAATACTGTAAAGCTGCTTTTAAAGCAATGTATTGTATATAAATAAACGTGACGCGACTTGAGTGTCAAATTGCAGAGCTGGTATAAACATATCCACGTCATTATGATCAGATGTTTTGTTAACCGTTTTATCAATGCTGACATTGCTGTTGTGTTAAACATGCATGCTGAGTTTCACTCAGACATATGTCATGAGCAGTTATATATTATAATATTATGGCAATAATATATATAATGTATTGGTGAACATTACATTCATTGCATCTTTATTTATTTACTTACTTACAAAATAGTATAGAATAGCATCAACCAGAATTTCAACATTGGTGCATCCCTTAGTACATTTCACAAAAAAAAAAGGTAGTAGCAAAACACATATAACAAAAAAGTAATACAATACAATTAATAACTATCATTTAAAAGCTGCTTTTCTTTTTGACACCTTTTGATTGGCATGTCGATGGAGAAAGATGCTTTTCACTGCCAAATGGTGTAATTACATTAACAGCAGTGGCTAATGGGGCCATGCTAACCAGTAAAACCTTGACCGCTTGTAACTGGCCTTGTCCATATCTGAATCTGGAGCAGGATCAGCATTCCAATCACCAAGCTTAACTACTGTAACTTTCTTGCAAATCAGAGCACCTTCAAACTAATAATTTCAATTGCGACAGTGTATGCATACTGACACACTATGCATTAACAAGGCAGTTGTCCCTCTGAACAATTTCCAATAACTAGAAGAAAAAAATAAAAAATAAAAAAAAAATAAACTTCTTGCTAATCCAGTTTTATAGATTAAATATTTACAAATATTTATTATTTTATTTTTTTCATATTATATTTAACTTTGAGGTATGGCAAATTATTTTACAATTCTCCTGTTGTAATACACCACATTAAAGGGGTAATATTCAGAACACGGCCTTACACTTCTATTGCTACATTAAAAACAGCCACCTTTTATTTCTGCTCCTTAGATTGACAAGAACAGCTAAAAGCTTTCAGTGCACATTTCATGCTCAGAAAGTGTGGCTGTGAGCACATCTCGGCTCTCAAGAACATCAATGGTTTCTTTTTCCTGTCCGATCTATACTGACAGGTCACATTCAACAGAAAGCCATGGCAGCACAAACTGTGAGGTAAGCAGTGTTGGAGTCATTCAATAAAGTTTTCCCTCAATAATACTATACAATGACACTGAAAGGGTTCTTTCTTTCTTTAAATTGCTCATGGCTGCTACTCAAGTAAAGAGTAAAGATGGTTAAATAAATCACAGGATTTTCTTTTAAATAAACTCTGGGTTTTACAGTTTCATGGGAAAACTGCACATGACTCTCTTCTTGCAAGTTTCAACCAATAAGGCGCTTTGGGATTTGGGTTACACTGAGAAGACTCGCCTCAGCACATTAACGCAATTCAAATGTTCGGTAAGCGGTAATCCATTCGCTTGTTATAGCAAACAGGCCCAAACCTCTGTGCGGAGGGCAGATTGTGAACTGGAAGTAGGGTTGTGACGGTGAGGAAGTTTTCCCACCGATTTATCGACGTGTGACAACTTTTACTTTCACTTTCAAATTAGCGGCAATTGAATTGACGCAATTCGGCGTCAAGCAATTGTTCGTTTGAGTTTTCCCTCTTTTCCTCTGATTTCTTGGCTTTCAAATAGCTAGAAAAAGCGCCGTGGGCATTTTACTTTCACTTTCAAATTAGCGGCAATTCAGCGTTGACTCAATTCAAGCAACAACAACGTCAACTCAGAACTTTTATTAATAAAACGAATAAAAATACACCATATATGCCTAATAAAATAACAAATTACTTGGGCTACACAAAGTTTAAATAGGTATATAAAACTGAAAATCAGCAAACACCGTGGAACCAAATAAATAAGAAACAGAGAACGTTTATTAGCAAAACGAACAAGAAAGCTTGGAGGCATGACATATACACCTTGAAGTAAAATAAAATAAATAAAATACACAAAGTTTAAATAAAGTAATCAGCAAACACTGTGGAACCAAATAAATAAGAAACGAATGTTTAAAAAAAACTTCCAGTCAATAGGCTTTTCAAAATCTAAAATATTGCCAAACGGGCGCCTTTCCTTTCTAAACAATCTTCTGCCATCGTCTTGTCTTTCTCACCTCACTCACCTCACGTGATAAATAAAATCTGATTCCTGTTTCATGGTGCACTGTCGTTCACGCACGGTTCAACACGCTGCATTGAGTGTTTAGTTTTTAAAAGTGTCTGTCCTCTAACTGAACTAGGCTAAATTATTTTTGTTACCATAAAAAATCAAAACGACGGTGGGGGGTGGTGCCGCGGTAGGCAAATGACGTAACCGGTGTTGCGGCTTAACACCGGTATAACCGAAAACACCGTCTATCACAGCAAGCCTAACTGGAAGGGCAGCAGTATTGAGGGATTGGGATTAAAGGGGATGTGAGGCTGTAACTAACGTCTCTTACGGCTCACTAGCTTGCTGAGATGGCCAAATAAGTCAGACAAACCTCTCTCTCTACTTGTTCATTAGAGTCCTCGGCTTCCTTTCATGTCCTCTCAGGGCTCATGAGGATGAATGGTCCGCATCTGAAATACACTGAGACTCAGAGACTGGGCTGCTCTCTGATTGCAGCGTTTGAAACAAGTTCAGTTTGGCCTCCAAAGAAAGTATAGCACGAGACTAGTAGACTCAAAGAAGGGTAAGCTTAATTGATAAATCAGATAGTTCCCATTTTTTCTTCTGATTGGTCAATACAGCATTTCTGATTGGTCAATACACTGATGACAGCATTCTATAAATATATTACTATATATATATATTAATGTTGTCAATCGATTCAAAATATTAACTAATTAATCGCACATTTTTCTGAAATTAATCATGATTAATCCCACCTAACATTAAAGTTTTTAAATATACTTTTATATTGCAATAATTTCATATTCAATCTTCAAATTAATGTACAAACAACATAAAGACAGTATATTTTTTAATATTTGTTTAATGGCATCTTTTTTTTTATGACTGAAGGCCAGTATCAATGATACCAATACTGATTTCTCTATAAAATGTTTATACTTTTGGTAACTTCATGACTTAACTGACCACGACATTGCATGCACCTAGTTTATTTTGCGCTTTGATATTAAAGGATACAGGCTACAGCGCGTGCCGGTGCCTTTGTGCGTGCAATTGAAGAGCCGTTTTTTTTTTTTGCGCACGCTTGACTCGCGCCTGGCGCTGAAGTGAAGTGGAGTGAATAAATGCACTTTTTGTCAAGAGAAAAAGTGACAGAAGCAGCAGTTGTGAGTAGGGTGGCCAACCCTAGCCCCGCCCCTACGTTAATTGCGTTAAATATTTTTTACGCGTTAAACTGAAAAAATAAATCGCCTGCGTTAACGCGCTAATTTTGACACCACTAATATATATATATATATCTCATTTGTAAGTCGCTTTGGATAAAAGTGTCTGCTAAATGACTAAATGTAAATGTAAAAATATATATACTGTATATATTAGGGGTGTAACGATACGCGTATTCGTACCGAAAATTTCCGGTACGGGTCTTTAGGTTCGGTACACATGCATACCGAACAAATACAGCATTGTTTTAATGAGCGGAACTTCATTGGAAACTTTCAGTTTTATATATTGTTACTTTTGATAAGAAACAAAGTCTCATCTTTAAAAATATATGTCCTTTTTTCAGGAAATTCAAACAATAAATGCCGTTTTGATGCTCTTTAATGTGGCGCGACAGAACGCTTTATATACTTTATAAAGTTCAAATGGCAGCGCGGAGCGCAAGTGAGAGCGATCATCCTTTACTACTAGTTTTAACGCGACAAACATGAATGAACATCTCATGCTTCACGTAATCACTAAATCAGTGTTTCAATCGTGGAAAGACGGCAATAAAACAGCTTGTAAACAAAATGTCACGTTGCATTTCATTTCCCTCAGGTCAGTCATCAGTGTCCACAGCTCGTTAGTGTGCTATTAATGAAGTCTAGAGAAGAGCATATCGCAAAATATTAGACTATATACTCATTATATTTTACTTTACCTGTTAGTGATGTCTTCATTATTTAATGTTTAAATAAATCTGTTATGAAAACGAGTTATGAGAGGCACTGCGTAAATGAATATATTTCAACAATAAATATAATTTTTATAATTTAGAAGTTCATTTAAAAACTGCATTATGTGCAATTTACATGTTTGCATACATTTTTTTAAGTCAAGTGTTGCTTGTTATATTTAATAAAAATAGTAATTAAATTTAAGTTTGGGCTCTGTAATTGTAACCTTATAGTAGGCCTAATATAAACTATAGTGAGCTCTAAACTTTAGAGCGTAAGCCTAGGTAGATTTTTATCCCTAAGAACATTTTAATTATAACTGAATTTATTTAAAGAAAGAGCAATTTGTTTAGTAAACCACTGTTTAATAAAAAAAAATAAATAAATAAATAGTTTAGTTTTCCCCCTTGCTGTACCGAAACTGTACCGAACTGTGATGTCAAAACCGAGGTACGTACCAAACCGTCATGTTTGTGTACGCTACACTCCTAGTATATATATATATATATATATATATA
>NW_015639777.1:1449677-1472317 GCF_001515625.1 Sinocyclocheilus rhinocerous | reverse complement strand
TTATTCTGACGTGTACATATTAAAATATATAAAATAATAAGTGAGCATATTACATTTTATTGGGTTTTAAATTAGTAAAAAAGTCTTACTGACAAATGGGCAAAACCTAGGATTGTGGCAAATTTAAAAAATTTAAAATAACAACTAAGTAGTATTTGGGGTGAATGTAATTAGTTTTTTAATATGTCATAAATTGATTTTTGTTGTAAATATGCCTGACACGATTGTTACACTGAATGACATTTTAGTGGGTGTCTTCTGTAAATCAGGGGAAAATGTATGATATTTATTTATTTATTGCTCTGAAAAACAAAAATACAATTACATTAAACAGATTTTTTTTGGGGGACACACACACACACACACACACACACACATACATATATATATATATATATATATATTGTCATTATGTGTGGGACTATAAAGTATCTTCAAACCAAGGGATATCACTTAATATTTTAAAATCACTTAATCACTATATCACCATTGCAATGTCACGTAATAATTTGTGTAACATTAAATAAATTAAAAATAAATAAATAGCACTACCAAAAAGTTTGTGGTCAATAGGATTTATTTATTTATTTATTTTTGAGTAATGTAATATTGTGAAATATTATTACAACTTAAAATAACTTTTTAATATATTTTAATAGTGATGTAACGATGCACCGCGAGCGGGTTGAACATCGATACAAATATGTGATGATTCAAATCGGTTTAGATGTTAAACGAATCACAATACATTGGGGGTGGGAGTTTATATGAATGTATCTCTGAGGGGAACTGACTGTCTTTAGGAAAGTTTCAATGGTATTTTCATTTCATCTTGCCTCCATATAATACATATTAAATTTACATATTTATAATGCTTTGTTTACAGCGGTAACCAAGGAAACACTGTATTGCTGCTGTTCCATAAGCGCCACCTGCTGTCAGAGAGTGAATCTGTGTCTCATTCAGTCCGTCTGCTGTTTTTGTTTCATGCAGATGTTTTATGTAGTATAGTTTCACAAAACTAAAGTCAAACCATTCTATGTTTGTTTATCTGTTTTAGATTAAAAACTGTTTGTTTGTTTAATTTGTTTTAGATTAAAAACTGCTCATGCTGCATGTATTCAGCATCTTTGTTTGGATTGTGATTAAAGTGCTGTGGTTACCTCTAATTTTGAATGGAAATAGCACAGGCAAAGCATTTGCTTGTTTATATGAAGGGATTTTTTTGTCTTATTTAATTTAGGGTTTTGTTTTAAAATTTCAATTTAGTTTTGTTATTTGACATATTTAAATTTCAAAAAGAAATGTGCATCATTTTGTCCAAGCAAAAATAAAAGGACAACTTTTCATTTAGAATTTGTCTGAAATCTGACAAATTGGAGAAAATCGTATTGTGAAATCAGTATCATGAATCATATCGCATCATGAGTTGAGTGATTCGTTACATCCCTATACTTTAATATATTTTAACATTTAAGTCTGTAATGGCACTGAATTTTCAGCAGCCATTACTCCAGTGTCACATGATCCTTCAGAAATCATTCAAAAATGCTAATTTGGTGTTCAAGAAACACCAAAAACATGTCAGTTGAAAACGGTGCTGCTTGATATTTTTTTGTGGAAATCTTGATACATTTTTCAGATTCCTTTATGAACAGAAAGATCAAAAGAAAACCTTTTCTTTGAAATGTATAACAACGTAAAAGTTTTTTACTGTTACTTTTGATCAATTTAATGCATTTTTTACTGAATAAAAAAGAAAGTATTTCTTAAAAAGAAAATCTCACTAACCTCAAACCTTTGAATGGCTGTGCATGTAGAAACCATTTTGAGTGACTAAAGGCTGTGCCGTAGCATGAATACAGTCACAGCTAAAGGAGACGCAGGCATTCAGCTGTAAACCTTGCCTAACATCGACCTTTAGTTGTGACTATTCACAAGAAAACATCTCACACATATCGCAAGACTAGTTCATATAACATCCTACCTCAATTTTTGTAAGACATTTTTTCAAACTTAAAGAAAAACCACACACACACACACACACACACACACAAAACCTAATTTCAGGTATGAGAACTAGCAATACTAATACCTGACTTAATGAGCATGACTAATGGACCTTGTAATCGATAATGGCCAGAATTTTATATCAGCACATCTTTCCCAAATAGTTCATAAAGGATCTACTGAGGTGGAACTAAAATTTCATGAATTTATCAATATGAAAATGTGCACGCTTTGAAATTAATTTCCTCTTCAGATTAAAATTGAATGATCTTCTCCTGCTGTTTGATTGAATCTCCTGCCAGACAACAGCAATTGACCAAATAAAATAGGGCTTAACTGCCTTGCTACTGCTGAGGGAATTTCCAAAGCAAATGCAATAGCTACGAGCAAAAAGACAAGCACAGATGGACGTTACAGATCTGAGATGAGCCCACCACATCGGCACAACTGCAGCAAATGTGAGTACAGGCCACAGGGTCAGTGCATAAGAGAAAGAAAACGGGTAAATGAAGATAACAGAAGTGCAATCAGCTCACTGCAGAGCATTGCGGGAAAAGAAGCTGAAGAGCGAGACTACTGAATATTCTGACTGGCAAGATGATGGTGAGAAGGTGTGCCACTGATTTCGACTATCAGATGTAATATTGTATTCATGTTTTCATGCATTGTTCAACTTTAATGTTTACATGGTAATAATATTGGTAACACTTTACAATAAAGCTCCATTTGTTTACAATAGTTTCATTAGTTAACAGCAATTCTTAATCTTTGTTAATGTTAATTTCAACAATTACTAATACATTATTAAAATCAAAAGTTCATGTCATTTAATGGACCTGAGCTAACATAAGAACAGTTGTATTTTTATTAAGTAATCAAAGATATTGTATTGTAAGAAAAAGTGAAGACGTCGAAGATCTTGATGAAGAATAACTTTTATTACAGAATAGTAGTGACAAAGTACATGTAGTACCTTGGGTTCAACGGAGTCAGACTGAACCCCGAACATCCTAAGCTCAATCATTTTATACTGTATTACGTTCATCTTCCCGCTCAACATGTAAATTAAGTTTCGTTTTAAATGTAAATTGCGGATGACAATGAAAGTGATAGCCTTCCGTTCCCACATCTTCGGTAGACTCAAGTGGGAACAACCAAATGTTAAGGTGATAAGATTAAACAGAATCCATAGCAGTTCTTTCATGTACCCTTTTGGTCAGCAGATGGTTCTTGACGGCCTGCTGCTGCTCCCACGCTATAAGTGACAAATTATCGCTCCGGAGGTACTATTTACATATGATTAAGATCGGAAAGAACTATCTATATGATAATTAAGCTCTTTGTAGAGAAAGGAGCATAGTTTAATACACAATTTGGAGTGGAAGCTGGGTCGAGGCAGACTATAATTTCTTACAGTATGAATAACAATAATGAATATTGTAACAAATGTATTTTTCTTTGTTAATTTTAGTCAATGCATTAACTAATGTTTAAGTCCGAACCGGAAGTTGCTACTGACTTCAATATTGTGATGTATTTCAAACTGAACCCGAATAGAGGATGGGGGTTTATTTTAGCACACCTCCTCTCTATCTCTTGCTGGAAGCAAACTAATGGTTGAAGGGAAGTGGTTAAGATATTTTCGCCGAAGCCATCAAACTGACATCATCAGAGAAGGAATGCCATTCCAAAGCAGAAGAAAATTACCATGGCCTTTTTTTCCCCCGGTGGATTAACTTGCACAGATTATTTATTCATCGATGTGCGCTAACAAAGTAAATGATGTCAATTTTGATTTCATGGACTTTAACTATTGGGACCTTATTGTAAAATGTTGTGTCCTCTTTTTGGCTTATAATTGTATCATGTATCATTGTATCAAATCATATCATCGTATAATTTTTGCATATAAAATGCCCTATAATCAAATACTTAGACTGTGAGTTTTATTTGGTTGGCTTGGCATGGGAAAGTATATCCTTTGGAAAATTAAATTACAGTGCATGAGACACTCTGGGACTATGGCTTACATTAACCTTGAAAAGTGGTTGTAATGCAATGGTAATTTTTCACTTCAGGTAATGGGAACGTCAAAGGATCAATTATGGGATACTTCTTGAAAATCTGTTGGCTCTGGATTGCTGCTGGGCAGCTCAACAATGACCATTTATCAGAAAGATAAAAAAATTCCAAGAAAAAAAAATTAAAATCTAAAGCATATTTTTTGCCGTTTACATTAGCCTACTGGAAATAAGTATGAAGTGTGTTTGCGAGTTTTCGAGGATGACTTAACAGTCGATGTAGGGTCCACTCTAATGAGAATGTAACATGCTGTTGAAAAAGGCCTCACATCCACACTCCATTAACTCTGCAACCCAATTACACATTGCACTCTGATAGGTCAGACCCCCACTGCCTCATTTACATAATAACTCAATGGATACTGGGATGTGAACATGCTCAGAGGGAAAGGTCTGACTGTTACACACAAACATTTGCACACACCATGTATTTAGCTAAATTGCCTTTTTTTTTTTTACACCTTTAAATTACTTTACCATGTTTTGTTAAAGGATTAGGTCATCCAAAAATGAAATCCAGGGTTCCTACACATTTTCCTTTTCAAAATTCCATACTTTTCCAGACTCAAATTTCGAGAATAAACTTTTTATTTGGTATATAGTACAGTCATCTGTAAATATTTTTATGTTCTCAGGGGGTTTCATTGATTTTCTTGCATACATAAATATAGACTTTTGCATGCACACACGAAAGTTTTTCGTGCCCTCGAGAAACTATTCACATGCGCACAGGAATATTTTGCGTGTTTATGCATTACATTTTCTAGTTGTATATACTATAACACATTTTCTTTGTGCATCACTGCCATCCGACTGTGACGAAAACGAGAGCATGGATGCAAATGGATTAATAGGGATGTATTTGCTCAAAATTTGGCTTTCCTTAGGGTAGTACCTCTAATATCAAGGACTAATGTCCACTTATGACATGAAATGGGCTGACGGCACAATACGGCTGTGTGCATTGTCCTATTTGACAAGTTCAATGGTCTATAAAAAGATTGGAACTGTAAAAAAGGCCTTAGGTCTGCTTTAACGCATAGCCTACTCTGTGGCAACCAAGAAACCACACCGCAAAATGGGCTGATGGCGCAATAGATGGATCAGTGTGCATTTTCCTATGTGCTAAGTTTAATGGTTTCTTGTGCACACACGAAAGTCTGTATTGTTTTATTTTTGCAAAGGTCCTTTTAAAAGGCTCTGTAATATGGTGCTAAAAATATCCTGAGAAAAAACCTGCAATATAACCAGCATTTTTGCATAAAGAAAAAGTGCACCTTAAATTCATTCAGACGTATTTGACAATCACTAAAGAAACACTAAACAGCTGCCAAAACACACTTTTGTATGACAAATTTATTTTCATTAAATGTAAAATTTTATATTATAGAAAACTAAATAGGGGCAAATGTCTGGAAATGCAAATATTTTTTCCAAACTCTGCTTTCTTTTTTCCATACTTTTCCAGACCTGGAAAAAAAAAGCTTATTTTTCAGGCTAGACCAGTCTGTGCGCATACGCAGTCGTAAGCATGCATCTCCAGAACGCTGACTATTTCTATAGAAACTGGGACAGCTGCAGTGATGTGATGACTTTACCGATTAGCGATTGGCTCTTGTACTTAGAAGGCGGGGCTTCCTTCAATAGAGTGGCCCTATTGAGCATTGCATTTCCCCCCCCATTTAAAACTATACGAGTGACACATCTTGGGTATTCTATAGTCTTTGTTATAAGGAAAAGAACTGTGAAAAAATACTTCCAAATAAGTAAGGAAGGAAGTAACTAGATAAATACATTTACAGTGTAAAGGTTTAGGATGAAATGGGAGTCAGTGAATAATGACAGAAGTTCATTTTTGAAAGAATTATGCCTTTAAAATGACCACAAGAGTGAAGGTCCATCCAGAACTGATAAAATTCTACCCATCTATTCCTTTTTTAAAGACTTTGAAGCATTTCTGCAACACGGCCAATTTCTCCAATATAGTGTTTTCTGATTTCCATAAAGCTCATCATTTTCTGGTAATTCCATTGCTTACCGAAGTCAGAGCAGAAAGCCCAAGGCAATAAATGAATCAAGCAAACAGACAGTGAGGAAACCAGAAGGCTCAGAAGCACACTTACCTCTATGACTTGAAAGATAGCAGGCAGGAGACGGCTCTCTCTAACAAGCCTGTTGGGGGAAACACACACACACACAAATACACACATTTAGCTTGTGACACACACATCTACTTCATGGCACTGGGCCCACGTTCCATCTTCATTAGTGTGAAACTTGTGCAGGCATTTGGGTTTTGGCACTGAACGGGGCCGCTGAGGTGTGAACGCTCCATCGTGCCAAGATCAGTCAGCTGGGAAAATGACCTTTGACTAATCCAGTGACGAGTGAAAAAGAAAGAGAGAGTATGCAGCTGAAAGGATGAAAGAGTGAGAGATTGATGGAGGGAGAAAGTCAGATGGAAAACACACTACAAGGTATTAAGAGTGAGAGAAACAGAGGGCCCGTGTATACAAACCTAGTGAGCTGCCTACCTAGACAGCATTTTTGGAAATCACAGAACAAGATTATTAGATTATAATGCTCAAACATGCTGTCAAGAGAGAAGCTCCACTATAGGCTCACATGTTTCAACATGCTTATGATGCCCAAAAAGCTGTGGTTGCCAGAAATTTACTGTAACCATACACTTATACTGTTTCGGGTATTATGGGACCTAACAACCATAATAATAAAAGATGGTAAAATAGAAAGCCACAGGATGAATCAGAGTTGACTGTAAATGGCCTGTCCATACAAGGCCAAAAAACCATCATGACAATAAAATAATACAATAAGAATTAAGTTAACTAAATAACAAATAATGTAACACAAAAGGCCCTAATGTACATTACTGATTACAAAAAAAAAAAAAAAAAAGAATGAATGTATAAATAAATAAATAAATAAATAACAAAATGTTGGTTAATAAAGACTGTCAAAATACTGTTCAGTGTGTTTTATTTGTTAAGACTGCAGAATTTAATTTCAAATTAATTTTTAATTTCTAAGTCGAGTTAACTTATATATGTAAGTACTCATTAAATGAACACCATGCTAAGTGAACTTAATTATTCAAGTACAATATATGAACAACAAATCAAGTGAACATAAAAAAATAAAAAAATAAGTAGAGTGTACAAGAGCAATAAGTAAGGTGAACTAGAATATACAAATTTTGGGATTCCCCATTACTCAATTCAACTGAGGGAATGAGTTTACTCAACTTATTGGGGTTTTCAGTGTGTGACTATGATTGTCAAAAGTAACTGTACAGGAAGGCAGCTCACTAGGTTCAGAATATTTTAATCAAATTTTTGATGTGTCTACAATGTGTCTAAAATGGCTGTCTAGGTAAGCAATTTACGAGGTCCAAACTGAATATAGGTCCTAACTGAACACATCTATGATGCACAAAAATGCTATAGGCAGCTCAAGTTCAAACTGTGCGAATGTTTGAGCTAGGGGTGTAACGATCCATCGATATGGATTGATGCATCGATCAAATGTCTAACAATACGATGTATCGATGCCACACGTAAAATATCGATACATGTAGTATATATAGGCACATTATTTTGTCACTGTCCACTTTCACTCAATGTCAGTCTATGCATTACCGCCAACGCGTGGATGAACAAATACAGATAAGATTACATCAACATGCGTGTCTTGGCGAATATCAAAAAAGAAAAAGTGTGTGTATCAGTATATTGGATCTGTCCTTTCGGTCTTAAAGTGAAAGCAGACTAACAAACCTCTGTCAAAGAAAACAATATCTCTCACTGCTCTTGACTGAATAACTTTTGTAACTTTAATAAGGATTAATCTATATTTAATTTATACAGTGAAGACTATGCAGGGTTATTTTACATATAATTATTAAATTTCTGTAACTTAAAATTTCTTTTAGACCCACCTGAAAAACCTGTAAAGCACTGTTTATTTAATTTGTGTCTTTGTTCTATTGTATTTATTTTCTGCTATTGCTTGTAATGTTTATCAAAAGATTTTTATCACTGAGCCCATAGTATCAGCCAAAAAAAAGTCTTAAAAGATAAGTTTTAACAGCTTTTATTTTTGTTATTTTTTTTTTATATTTATTTTTCTACATTAATGTATTGTTTGTACAACTGGAGTACCTCCTTTTTGTTTTTTCCTAATGAGGATTTACTCTATTTTACACATTGCACATTTTAGCACAGAAGCCTGAAATACTTTGACTGTTGCCATGTCATAAGATTACTGATCTTATGTGTGACATTGATTTTTTTCCAATTATTATTTTTTTT
Source organism: Sinocyclocheilus rhinocerous (assembly GCF_001515625.1). Lineage (NCBI taxonomy): Eukaryota > Metazoa > Chordata > Actinopteri > Cypriniformes > Cyprinidae > Sinocyclocheilus > Sinocyclocheilus rhinocerous. Next base: position 1,463,895 of record NW_015639777.1, on the reverse strand, counting down.
TTATTATTTTAAAAAAAGTGTAAGTCTTTTTTTGTTGTGATTATTTTTCTACATTAATGTATTGTTTGTACAACTGGAGTACCTCCTTTTTGTTTTTTCCTAATGAGGATTTACTCTATTTTACACATTGCACATTTTAGCACAGAAGCCTGAAATACTTTATTGACTGTTGCCATGTCATAAGATTACTGATCTTATGTGTGACATTGATTTTTTTCCAATTATTATTATTTTTTTATTATTTAAAAAAAAGTGTAAGTCTTTTTTTGTTGTGAAATGTAGATGGTTGTTTAAAATAGGTACATAATATCATAATATCGATAAGTTGATCGATATACTCCTGAATCTAATCGTATCGAAATCGTATCGTAGAATTTTCCGAGGTATCAACAAATATCGTATCGCTGGGTATGAGAATCAATATCGTATCGTATCGTGACGAACCCTCCAATTTACACCCCTAGTATGAGCGTAACTATAATGGGCAAAAATGCTGTAACTCATCTAGGCAACTAATCTGACTTCAAACTTCAAATGTTTGAAAGTGTGTGTTAACTAAAATGTGCTTATTTAGTTTAATAAATCAAATATTTAAATATGCTTACAGCTAAAAATGCTGACTAGGTAGGCAGTTCACTAACATTTAAATCATTTAAATAGAATGCACATACGTGTCTATATGATGCATGAAACTGCTGACATGGTAGACTAGGATTGTATGTAATTATGATGTCCAAAACTGGTGACTACGCTGTGGCTACTCACTAGACTCGCATCATTTGAATGGAACATCCAAAAAATGTCTTGGTATACAGTCCATTTGGTCTGAATGTAATGTTTGAAATGGCCAAAATGCTGTCTAGGTAGGGAACTCACAAGGTTTTGAAATACAGCCAGAGAATGCTCCAGACAGCCTGGCTCAGAGGAGTAATGGAAGCCTTTATTGAGTGTGACTTTTCATGTTCTCTTATTGATTAAGGTCTTTAATTCACAGCGAATTACCGCAAGCAAAAGGTGCGTAGAGCAGAATGCCACAATCTGAGAAAAGGACACACAGATAAAATGAAATTAGCTGAAGGGTCACATTTGAAATACTTACTGTGCCCTTCCTAGTCAATACAGAGATATATGACATATCACTATAGAGTTATTTGGCCATTCTCCCCTGAGTGTGTCCTCTATGAAGGATATGGTTTCTTTGAGTGAGAAAGAGCGAGAACTGCCCAGTACCTGAGATAAGGTGAATGCAGAGGTCTGTAAGAGTAAATCTCCCACTAACTTGCTAAATTCTTGTTATATGAACCCAAAGCCACAGGTAGAGAAATAATTATCCTCTTTGTGCCTGAAAGTCAGCACAGCTCACAAACTGGGATTTAGGGAATTTTCTAGGTTAAAAACAGGTTTTACTGTGCCAAAATAATTGTGTATTTTGAAGGATTTGGGTAAAAACAACAATAACAACAACCAGAAACAGAGACAGCAACAGCAATGTTATTTTGTTAGACCCCATGAAATCAGCTTTGCATTTATTAAATCAAAAATACAGTAAAAACTCATTTTAAAATAATAGTTTTATTACAACTTCAGTGTCACATGATCCTTCAGAAATAAATAACTTTAATATGCTAATTGATTATGATTAAGTAACATTTTAAAAATTATTTTCAGATGAAAACAATTTTTTCAGAAACAGTGATTTTTTTTTTTCTTTCAGGAATCTTTGACGACTAGAAACGTCTTGGTTACGTTATGTAACCCTCGTTCCCTGCAGGAAGGAATGGAGACGTTACGTTGATACTGACATTAGGGGTCTCACTTGGGAGCCCCAATCACCTCTGAGCATTAAAAGAAATGGCCAATGACTATTGACGAGTGGAACTTGCATGCCAAGCCACTCTCCATACATACGGTTATATAAGTTGGCGGCATGCATTAACTCATTCAGGTTTGTGCTGAGGAGCCGAGAAAGCAAACTGACATTCAGCGCAGTTCAGGGTTGAGGGACGTAACGTCTCCGTTCCCTCCTTCAGGGAAGGACCGTTACATAACGTAACTGAGACGTTCCCTTTCAGTCAGTCACGTTCAACATTACATCAATACTGACGTTAAGGGTCCCTATGGAAAGCACCACAACAAGAACTGTGTTACGCGAATTGATGGTGCAGGTGCTGGCAGGCAAGCGTCCGTGTTAGAGTTTCAGTCTTACTAAGTGTCAAGTTCAAAGTTAAGATGGCATACCGGTGCTTCGAGCTGCTTAACCGAGAACATATCTTGTGATAATTTGATTATCTAGTTATTTGTTTATTACGTTGCGGTTTGCTTTGATTTTGGATTAGATTAGTTTTCTCTTTGATAGACTAAGTTTGGAGTGTTTTGCCACCCTTGTATTTTTGTTTTTAGTTTAGGGTAGTTTAGTTTATGGCGTTGCATACGTCGAAGATTTCAGTTTTATTTTCACATTTTTCTTTTGTTAGTCGGTTTAGAGGGTAGTTAAAAAACTGTTTTGAATGGTTAATTTCTTTGATTTGGGCAACACGACTTTTTTTCCAATCACTAAATTTCATATTTCTTTTCATTTGATATTGATTAGTACTCTTCCACAACGCGTTAATTAAAGTCTTTTGAAACTCACTCCTTTTCAGTGTCATCTTTGATCTGTTCCACACCCAGTAACAATTGTCTCATTTAAATGTTACCGTATCATCCCTTTTTAACATCAAGCACGTAACACTTACTAAAGAAGCAGAAAAAGGTGTTCCAATATTCTCACAATATTACTTCAGCAATTGTTGGGGTGCGGAGACACATTCATGCATGAATCTGAAAATCACAAGACTGATCGCAGCACAGTCTAAGATCACATGTCCTGACCCCAGTTCAGGGGAACATAACAGGGACTGACAGCGGAGCTGTCCAAGGAAAGACACGGGTTTACCAAGGGAAACCGAACTGTGGAAAACAACATACAGGATTACCCAAAGGGAATATCATCTATGGCACCTATAGTCCAGTACAAGGGGTGACTAATGGCATACAAAACATGTACTGGACCCGGCAACAGACTCCTCCGCTGAGTCTGAATGCCACATAGTGCTGGAGGAACTTGACCAGGGTTCACCAGACGGGGAACTTACTGGAAGAAAACAAGGCGCATGTATCCTAGCCAAAGGAATGGCGCCGCAAGTGAGTCACTGAGCCAGTCCTCCCGCAAATTAATTACCTGTTCATATCCAACACACAGGAGGAAACAGGCACTACCCGGAGATTATAGAATCTTGCGAAAGTATTAAGTGTCGGCCAGCCCGCAGCTCTGGAAGCTCTGGAGTTCTCACCCCCAGGGGGCATGACTCGCCTAGTGTCTGGTACGCCAAGGCGATGGCATCCACTAGCCCAGTGGTTCCCAAACTTTTTTCATGTGGTCCCCCCTACGAACACATATGACAGTCTGAGCCCCCTCCCCCATCCCCCATATATATATATATATATATATATATATACACACACATACAACCAATAATATTTTTTTGTCGCTTAGAAATGCACATTATACAGTAGCTTGAACTGACAGTTGTAGTAGCTTGAGTTAGGATGCACATGTACATTTATGCTCATTATAAAAAACAATATCATCTGTAAAACTTATAACAACCTAATTTTTATATGGTGAAATGTAATTATTCTGACTGTTTGAGTTTTATTAAAATGAACCATTATTCTTTCATAGTAGCCCAAATTTAGATCACGCTAACCCGAGTTAAAACCACACATACAGCACCTCAATACCATGGTAAAAATGCAACTATATCGTTTCTATGTATTTGGATGAAAAACAGTAGTCTAAAATTTAAATGCACAAACGATAGCTTAATAAAAAAATATTGTAATTATATTCCATTATTCTTTTAATATGTTTAATACATATCTACATTAATAATATAATAACATTTTACATGAATAGCCCACATTTCTGCCACAATACCATGGTGCTGTTGGTGTTACTAGAGTAAATCCATGGTAAATGATGGTGATTTGTAGATTGAAAAGCTTCCTGACTGTCTCGGGTACAATGTTTCTGCTGTTTGTCAGCACTGTTTAATCGGGCTTTAAACTAGTTTAAATAATTTCTGTTCTTCGCTGAATTCAAGCACTTCACACTGGATCTCACAGCGCTGTTTAGTGCTCACATGACCGAGACTCATCACCGAGTAAACAGATCTGCTTTAGTGAGCCTGCCCTACGCTGCCATTTGAACCTTGATTAAAGCGGATACATGGTCCGTGTGTTTCATACATTATATAAACATTATATCAAACATTTATCAAACTCTTGTAATCATTTTATCGCCCAGCCCTACCTCAAAGCATATCCGCTCCAGCGCCCATACAACCCTCCCCCTCCGTAATGCAGCGATTTGAGCCACGTTTGACACCAAAGGAGGAGATGGTGGGCAAGTTGCGATATGTGACAAGAGTGCGATATGTGACAAGAGCCAGACCTTAGCGGTTTGGAAGCAGGAGTATCACGCCAAGGTAAGATGTGTTCGATGGCCTCTGTCTGCTTTTGGACTGCTGAGAACTGCTGGGCAAAGCCCAGTGTCGCAGATGAGGCCGGCCCAGGAGACGTGGCATCAAGAAAGCGAACTTTGTCTACATCTCACATCTCAGCCAGGTTCAGCCAGAGATGGCGTTCCTGGACTACCATGGAAGACATAATCTGCCTGAGGGACTGCGCAGTGATCTTCATTGCCTGGAGAGCAAAGTTGGTCACACACGATTCCTCCACGTGTTTTGCAGGCACAGGTGCACCTCAACTGCGCGCTCCACCTGGGGAACACCCACATACCCCTTGGCCACTCCACTATTGAGAGTAGTGAGGCGGGAAGAGCTCAAACATGACCGGGCAGTGTAGGGAGCCTTCCATGTTTTAGTGAGCTCTTCATGAACCTCCAGGAAGAAAGGCACTGGGGCGGAACATGGCTGAGGGTCACGTTTGGAGCCCAGATACCAGTCATCCAGCCTCGAGCACTCAGGGGATGGAGGCGAATTCACCTCCAGCCCGATGCTCTTGGCAGCCCGGAAGAGCATGGCCATCAACTCAGCCTCCGATTCCGAATGAGCCGCCGCCATTGCCGGGGGCTGCTCAGCAGAGTCTTCAGCATCAGAAGACGAAAGCCCTTCTTCTGAGGTTTCAATGACCAGAGGAACTAGACTGGGTAGTATCCAAGGGAAGTCTCATAATAAATGAGAGCCACAACCTCAGCGTAGCCATGGACATGCACTTGCAGTGCCCATTATCAGAGGTAAGGAAATAAACGCGCCTAGAAAAACATGGTCGGAAAGATATCTTGAAAGACACTCTCGACTGTGCAAGCTGTTTCAGGAAACTGCACTTTTAGGCTGAAGCACCCAGGGGACGAACGCTGCACTTATCTGTACAATTGCAGGGGCGAACACACCTCTGAATGCGCAGAGGAATACTTGCAGAGTCATTGTCGTTTTCTTGTAGTTTTGTCTCTGATTTTTAGCAGAGGCCTCAAAGCAAAATTCAGAATGAGTGGTTGCAGGCAGCCATCTTATATACTTGCATATATGAGGAGTGGCTTTGCATGCTTGGGGCTCCCAAGTGAGACCCCTAATGTCAGTATCGATGTTACATTGATCATGACTGACTGAAAGGGAAAGTACAGTGTTTCCCATACATTGATTTCTTTGTGGCGACCCGCCACAATATCAAAACTGACCACGACAAATAGATTTTCCAAAAGGTTTTGACTTCGTTGAATAAACATGAGCACTGCACGTTTCAAAATCAAAACGAGGCGTGGGTGCCGCCACACATAGAGCGTAAGTCTGTGGGAAACACTTAAGTAGTATATTTGTGTGTGTGTGTAAATAGAATTCCCTACATTATGAGGAACAAATGTCCCCACAAGTAAAGTAATTTTGACCTTGTGGGGACATTTTTTGGACCCCGTGAGGAAACAAGCTTATAAATCATAAAGAAGGAAGTTTTTTTGATAATCTAAAAATGCAGAAGTTTTGTGTGAGGGGTAGGTTTAGGGGTATAGGGGATAGAAAATACAGTTTGTACAGTGTAAAAACCATTACGCCTATGGAATGTGCCCATAATGAGATGAATACCAGTGTGTGTGTGTGTGACAATGTAAAAGTCTTTATTGCTTATTGTCACTTTTGATCAATTGACCCTTCGCAAAGACTCGCCCCCTTTAGTTATTGTTGCTACGTCCGACAAGCCATGACACTCTGACACTACACATCATGTTCTCATGCAATGAAACATACATTGCAGAGCAAAGAGGACACTGACAATGTGCCGACAGACTTACAGTTTACTTTTGGTATGAAACACAGTCTCAGCTTTCAAAACTTTAAGAAATGCAAATAAATACCATTTTGTGGCTCTTTAATATGTCGTGACAGATCTCAGTTGCATCTCAGTTCAAGCAGCACGCGAACCAATCATCTCTTCCTCTTTACTAGTTACAACACAAAATAAACATGAATGAACATCAGAAGGTATCTTGTTTCAACCAAAGAAAGACATCAATACACACCACTCTTCAAGTTCAAGTCCACAGACGTTAATCTACTCTCCGGTCTGGTTTGTTTGCCGGACAAAATGGCAGATTTAGCGTTATGATTGGCCAGAACACCTGTTAATCAATATTTCAGGGGCCATTCACACAGAATGCGTCTTTGCAACTAAAAACACGAGATGCAGCGCTCAGGAATGATTTTTTTTAAAAGTGCAGCGCAGAATGCCTCCTCTGTCAGGTTGCCATGCTAACTTGTTACTGTAACCAAAAGCTAACAACACGTGCCCCGCCTCTGGGGTCTTCTGACTGGTCCACTGTTTGGAACTGACATTGATGAGCATTGCTGCATGTAAAAGTTTAAATTATTTTAACTTGACACGGCATCTACAACACAGAGCTTGTGTGAGACGCTGTAAAAGATGCGAGACACAAGCGCAACATACATATCAGTCTAGTGCTTTACATAGCAAAACAACAGAAAAGTAAGGCATTGGAATGCAAAAACGCATTCTGTGTGAACGGCCCCTTACTGAATAAAAAAAGAAAAGAAAAAAAAAAGACCCCCAAACTTATTAACAATTTGCTAGCTAGTGTACTCCTAAATGTTAGGTTACATTGGGGAGGGGCAAGAAATATATTAAAATAAATAAAAGCAAAATAATTTTTTTTCCGATGTAAGCATCAAAACAATGCCCTACCGTATTGCAACGCATCAAAGCAGTCCATCCAAGTCAAGAATAACTTAAAGAGGTTGCCACCGTTTAGTAAACTGTGAACTAGAGGTCTGCATTCCCGTAGCTCTCCTGCGGGAGCCGCGACACCCGACCAGATTTTTTGCGCCGGGGGATTAAATTCCCGAATAAAACGCGGTAGCGGTCGGTAACTCAGGTGTAATTTGAACGGGAGCGGGCAGTCTAACAATATCCCGTTCCCTACGTCCATTCAGAACAGCATATCTGCGCTTTATTCTTATTGACCACCGGTATGCACTTGGACTGTTATGCACGCGCTGCACGCATGCTTTCTGAGTCACGCGTTTTATTTGTGGGGTCTGTGCGAAGCATGTGCATAACGATGCTCAGAGCAGGCTAACCGGTGGTAAATATACGGCCCTCAGACAGAACAGGCAGGGTTGTTGATGTGTGACAGAGCAGAATAAGGATGGAGCAAAGTGTGGATGTTCAACTCGGTTTTGTTTATATTTTGCTTAGCCTATAATTTTAAATGAAAGATGTCGTATTTATTATTTATTTCTCTCTGCGACTTTCCTACTGTGTTAACAGAAAAATGTCAAACGAATGTAGTATTTTGACAAGACGAATAAAAATAGCTAATAGAAAATTTTTGTACAACCTACATTTTTTATTTTTTTTCTCTTTGCGACACTTTTTCCTATTGTGTTGTAAATGTTAAACGAATTGTATCCTGACAAGACGAATAAAAATAAGAAATAGAATTTTTGTAAATTTTTATTTTCTCTTTCTTTTTTTCCTACTGTTGCATAAAATATTAAACAAATTGTGTCTTAAGATAATTCATATAAATTCAAGTCAACGTCAATAAATTCAAGACTCTTGACAACATGAATAAAATAACATAGCCTACAATTTTGTGCAGACTACACTTTTATTTGTTAGCCTATCTCTCTTTCTTTGAGTAGCGGAAATTTAAATGTGAGATTCTGAAAACGAGATCTAAATTTAGCGGGAACGGTCGGGTCGGGAAAATTATTCTAAGTGGACAGCGGGTGAACAAAGAGTGAATATATAGCGGGAGGGTGCAGAATATAACCTTGCGGGAGCGGGACTAAAAAAAACAGTCCCGCACAGACCTCTACTGTGAACTAGCTTTGGCTCTTCCTGCTGACTTGAATGGTGATGCTTCCCGTTTGTCAGTTGATGGCCTTTCATTTTTAACCAGAAATGTGCACGCTGCTTTTCTGATGTTCACTGAAGTTTTCCGTGTCTTTTTCCTGTCACTTGAAATGTTTCCGTTTTGAATCTTTGTTACCAAAGACCGTCCGTTACTGGAAATGAAACTAAATTACTGGTTGATATTTCCCGATCTCAATAAAGTTTACACACGCTTTTGGTCCTTGAATTAGATCTCGCTCCGGACGCGCACTGTCTGTGGAGTTTTGGCCAGGACCGGTTCCAGAATTAAATCAACATATTTTATGTTCCGTCCATTGCCAATCACTGCTATTTCGAGAGTGAATCCCGCATAAATATGCGGATGTCATTCCCGAAACTTTGCAGGATATAGCCTATGTGTCTGAAAAACAAAAGTTTCATACAAATTCTGAATGGATTATACCCTAGAAAGTGCGCAAAGCGTGCTCCCTTTATCACTAAAAAGCATCACTCATCTTCATCGCGTTCTTACAAGGTTCCATTATAATCAATGAAGCTCTCTAAACTGCACAATGAATCTCTTATTTACATCGCGTCTGCACTTAGTCATGAGATGATTCACGAGCGTGCAAAACTGTACTTAAAAACTGTGGCGCTTTCAGCGGTGAGTGAATTCTGACAAAACGTTTCTGATTGGCCATTCAAGAAATCAACAGATATGTCTGTGATTGTTTACATTGCTCAACGCTGCAAAAACATGGTGAGGGTATTTAGCGCTTGGCTAAGCGCTCCAATTGCAGCGGGGCCGACATCAGGGATTCCATGACTGACAATTTTATTCGGGAATTTAATCCCCCGGCGCAAAAAATCTGGTCAGGTCTCGCGGTTCCCACAGGAGAGTCGCGGGAATGCAGACTTCTAGTTCACAGTTTACTAAACGGTGGCAACCTCTTTAAGTTATTCTCGACTTGGATGGACTACTTTGATGCGTTGCAATACGGTAGGGCATTGTTTTGATGCTTACATCAGAAAAAAAAATATTTTGCTTTTATTTATTTATTTAATATATTTCTTAATATATATGTTTTTTCTTTTCTTTTTTTATTCAGTAAGGGGCCGTTCACACAGAATGCATTTTTGCATTCCAATGCCCTACTTTTCTGTTGTTTTTCTATGTAAAGCACTAGAAAATCTGCAAAAATGTCAACAATTCTGTGTTTTTCTGTCAATATGGGGTGCTGTGTGTACATTAATGAGGAAAAAAAATTAACTTAAATGATTTTAGCAAATGGCTGCAATATAACAAAGAGTGAAAAATTTAAGGGGGTCTGAATACTTACCGTACCCACTGTATGTTGCGCTTGTGTCTCGCATCTTTTACAGCATCTCACACAAGCTCTGTGTTTTTAGATGCCGTGTCAAGTTAAAAGAATTTCAACTTGCCCCCCTAATGTCGCCCATGATTATAATTATTATTATTAAATAATATTACAATGTTATTAAATAATAAAACTAATGAATATGGTTAATTTGATCAAATCTCAAAATGAATATCCATTTATATAGTATAAATTATAATGTTGCAATGTCTAAATTCGCTTGTGATTTACAGCGAAGTGATTTACTGTAAGTTTTTAGTATTTTATTTAGACAAAACTGTATAGAATTTTAATATTATCAGCCATAATGTGTTTTTCTGTACTGGCCTGAAATTGAACCATGAATTTGTCCATTGTTATGGCATTAACTCAAGATTATTACTATTAACTAAGGTTAACTAAAGGTTTGATATATTTTGCCCCAACTTTCTGTAAAAAACTAAATTTGCCAAGCCAATTTATGTGCTATTTAAAATATTATATGGATTTTTTTTTTTTTTTGCTATTCTTACTGATATATAATAAAGTAAATACAGAAGTTAAACTAGAACAGGTTTCATATGAGCACCAGAGCTCAATGTGTTTATCAGTGTGCATAAACCATTAAGCCTCAGTTCAGAGACAATAAATTGAAACTATTCATTATACCTGGAACAGATTACCTGCAGCAAACAACATTAATTAATTCACAATAACATCATGAAATATACAGTCACTCACGGTACAAAGAGTCCATTGACAGTGACGCACATCGAGCAATCCGTACGCTCAAGTGCGCACAGACGTGCCCTTTCTGCAGTCGGTTTATTCAGAACAGTCAATGATCTCTCATCTGTCTGTGCTCTCCTTCCTAACAAACATCATTATTCCTACAATTACCAACAAAACACAAGAGCCAATACAAAACACACACGCTCTGGGTACAACGGAGTAAGCAGGCATAATGAATAGGACCATTTTATCATGACACAACAGACAGAGGGAGAGAGATGGTGGCCTTTTCTCACTGAAGGTTTATTTGTGTCCGGTATGTGCTCCATTAGGTCTTTAATAGGCAAGCAGCCCAGTGACTAGGATCACTCATCCATCTTTCTGAATGGCGGGCGTTTGCAGAGGTAAATGGGGTCAACTGGGTGGGTGAAAAATACTGAGTTTTTCCACTTACACAGCTTTCAGACCAACCAGGTTATTAGCCCACTTACACAGTCCTCAGGCAAAACAGCAGGTGTCCAGAGGCACAGTTTTTCACCACTTGGATAAAGTGATCGTGGTCCACATAGTAATGGACTGTGTGTCAGACTATGGGTGACTGTCATGCAATCTGTCAAGAACATACCTGGATCATTTTTTCACCTCAAAATCTAAAGGTGTAATAAATTATATTTTGGTTAAAAAAAAACAATAAAATCTTCACACTCTAGTTTATATTATTTGCCTACTGACAATGTCCAACAGTTGACAAACATGTATCACAGGCAAATTGTCAGTTTTGTCTTTTATTTAATTTTTTCAATTCATGAAAATTCTATTTCCTCTACATTTCAAATGATATATATTGTGTTTGACAGTATTCTTAGTAATGATGGTGATGGAAATGACACTAAGAACATTTTTTCTAATACCGTATTGGCCCGAATATAAGACGACCGCGTTTTTTCAGATGTATTTCCAAGAAAAAAATATGTCTTATATTCGGGACAATACGGTAAAATGTAAAAATGAAATAACTCTTGCTAAGGTTAATTTCATAGTTAGCATTTTATGTATTATTTAAATACAAAAAAATACTTTTGATACCTTTTTGCGATTTTTATTTACATTGATATTTACCTTGATTTATATTTATTTTCTTCACACATAATGTCTTATATTTCATCTCAAGCATGCTTTTCACTTTACACCTTTTATACTTTTGCCTCCACAGTAAACAAGTACACTAACAAAATGTTGGTTGCAGGAAATGATGTCACAGCTGAGGGGTAGCTTTTTTTTTTTATGAAATAATTTATTTTCAAACAAATATAAAAATAGCTAATTATTTTTCACCATTGTTTAGTTTACCATAATTGTACACATGGGATAATTCATATTTTCATGAGGCATTTTTATAAAATAAGTTTAAAAGTCTGAGATGAAACAATAAAAGGGTAAAAAAAAAAAATCAATCTATACATAATGGGCAAAAGAAAAATAAATTATGAATGCATGGAATCTCTTTTGAGGAAAAAAAATCGTCTGGGTATTTTACACATTATGACAACTGGCATGAAAATGTGCCTAATTGCCATGATAATATCACATTGCAAAAAAAAAAAAACTTAATGATTGTCTAAATAGGCTTCAATTCTTTATGCAAAATAAATCTTATTTTTCTTTAGATTTGGGGGTGAAATGTGACATGGGGATGTTTTTATTTTTTTTGTGAGACTCGTCCTTTCAGTACTCTGGTCTGCGAAGAGTCTGTCAACTCAAGACATATCATCCATACTAAAAATGAAGCTGATGTAACTGGCGATGTTGACAAATTTGTCACAAAAATCAACATCCTATCAGCAGAGATAAGGTTCAGTCCAGCCATTACAGGCATCTCAAATCTCGAACCTACATCTTGTCTTTTCCTTGTCTCAAAAAAAAACAAAAAAAAAACACAAGGAATGTGGGTCTTAAATCACAAAACAATGAACGCATCAACTTTCCGACGGCAACTAAGAGTGATTTTAACGGTTCGAAGCAGCATTTTCACGGAAACGGGAAGTGCCGAGATTGGCATTTACACAGGTAAATGTCAGCCGAAGACACTAAAGCATGTAATAAGAGAACGTATGCACATACTCTTTACACTTGCAGGCAACCTTTGCATCTGATCTCCAATCAGTCAGTAAGGAGAGCTGCTACACGCGGTCCTCATTTCCCCCTCACTCTCTCAGAATGGCACGCAACAGCCATGACATTTACTGGCGCCATCGGCACTCTGGGCCCGAGACACTATCAGAGCCGTCGTAGGGTGTGATTTCTCCCTGGTCCACCTCTTGAGATTTCTGTTGTTCTGGTGTACTAACAAATAGATCCATTACATAGATTCCAGACACAGCAACCATCCATCTGTCCATCTCTGTCTCGTCCGTTCAGTGGATGTACAATGTTGTCAGGGGCCAGTGTTTGTAGCCAGAGCAACTGCTATGCCCACACATCCTTTCAGTCCTGAGCCACCCACATAAACAGTGCTGAAAGAATAATAGCCAGTCACACATACAAACAAATCGTGACACTTCCACATGCCTGAACACAATGGACACAGACAGCTCCCACACACCACACGTCCTGTCCAATATCCCGCTAGCAGAGAGTGTCACCCTTCACAGCAGCAGCAGCAAAGACACCTCCACTGGTGTAGAAAGACACCACCTCATCTACACAAGCACAGGACAATGATAATAATAATAATTATAAACAAAAAAAAAATTGCAACCATTTGATCTGTACATAATAATATTAACTTTAAAGTGAATCTGTAGAATCTGTTGCATGTTTTTGTGACTTCACGAAACTATTTCATAGTAAGTACATGTTGTTCATTAGAATAATTCTGTACAAATGTAATTATATGGTAATATAAACATTAATGTAAAATTGTCACGATCTCTAGCTAGAGTGCCCATGAGCTCCGCTAGAGGGCACCCCATCCTGTACCCTTTACCACTCCATTTCCCATAATTCTCTGCCTGGACACATCATCAATTGCAATCACCTGTCTTTCATCAGATCTCATCAGCAGTTCACAACTGTCTCACATTAGAAGGACTGTAAAAGTAGCACACACACTCTCTGACTTTGCTGGTGATTGTATGTTTTCCAAGTTTCCTGTGTGTTCCTTGTTTTCCGAGTTTCTTAGTTTTGCCTTGCCTTAGTGTTTTTGAGCCTGGACTGTTTCCTTGATTCTGATTGTTTGCTGCCTGCCCTCACCATTGCCCGTTGTCTGGATTACTCTTTTGCCTCTGCCTTGGATATAACTGATTGCTGTTACTGGACCTTGCCTGTATGACTACGCCTTGTTAAATAAAAGCCTGCATTTAGATCCCCAACTCTGTTGTCGCCTCTCACGTTACAAAAATGAAGATTTGCATTTTTAGGATTTTATGAAGTGCTGGCAAATGCAATTTAATTTCACTATAGTGAGTCACTTTCAAATTAAGCATTCTGTTGGTCAACATGCCGCATTTGCGAGATAAACAGATACGAAATCTGTGAGGGGGAATGTTTCAGCCTTACGGTAAATTTCAGATCGTATGGAAATTACTGGATTTTGCCTGTGATTTTTTCTTAGAAACAGTAAATGTGATATTTTTTTTTTTTACCCAAAACTGGAAAAGTCATGGAAATAAAGAATATATATATATATTTATTCATTCTTTTTCCCAGTCTTGGGTAAA
>NW_015639777.1:1442978-1449613 GCF_001515625.1 Sinocyclocheilus rhinocerous | reverse complement strand
CTATTGGAACTATTGGAACTACCATCACAGCCTATATTCATAACTCTCACACTGAACCTGACCACACGGTTTTTTTTTTTTTTGTGCTGCTGGCAAACACAATTTAATTCACTATCATGAATCACTTTCTAACCAAGCAGCATTCTGTTGGTCAATGTGTGAAATACTTGAACTCGATGCAAAATCTGCATGGGGAAATGTTTCGCCCTTGTGCAATTCCTTATCGCGTGGATTCCTTTTGAAATTACAGGATTTTACCCATGAAATGTTGTCAAATAAAGGTAAATGTGACCACAAAAGACATATTTTGAAGAATGTTGGGAACAAAACAGTTTCTGTTCTCAGTGACTTATGCATACATCTGTCAACAACATATAAAAGGTACAATGGTTGGTAGCCCCTTTAATGACTGTTGTCATGAATTAACTTGTATCCCATTGCATACATATTGTGTAGCTTTTTTAATGCAGATCTTCTCTGCAGGTATGAGACTCTGCTCCTGGAGCCAGATCCTGTACCGGTATATGCTCTCAAACTGCTGGTGTCCCTCATGAAGCACAGAATGCATCCATGTTTGGAAAGATACAATGGTGCGTAAATGATTACAGAATTTTTGGGTGAACTAGCACTTTAAGTAGGAAAAAAAAAAAAAAATATATATATATATATATATATAGCCCCTTTAATGACTGTTGTCATGAATTAACTTGTATCCCATTGCATACATATTGCGTAGCTTTTTTAATGCAGATCTTCTCTGCAGGTATGAGACTCTGCTCCTGGAGCCAGATCCTGTACCGGTATATGCTCTCAAACTGCTGGTGTCCCTCATGAAGCACAGAATGCATCCATGTTTGGAAAGATACAATGGTGCGTAAATGATTACAGAATTTTTGGGTGAACTAGCACTTTAAGTAGGAAAAAAAAAAATATATATATATATATATATATATATATGTATATTCACTACATATGATACATTTGTATGACTTTTTAAGGTCTCATTTATTTAAATGACAAATGAACATTTTATGATATATCCAGGCTTCAGTGACTGTGGCATGCCTGCACGACAGTTCATTCACATTAAACTTTTTGAACAGGTTGGTGGTGTGGCCTGGCAAATAGTGCACAAGCTCCAACATGTGGTGGAAACCTGAGTAGTCTGGCTTAAGCAATTCCCTAAATCCCTTCCTCCCACTTTTCCCTACTGTTTCCTGTCAGCTCTTCACTGTCGATGAAATAAAGACTGGCGAAAGCTAATTCTGTGTGGTTTCAGTGGTCTGATCAATCTGCCACAGCCAATCACATGCTCCCTTACTCCTTGCAAGGACTAAATAGTCAATTTAATTTTAGTCAGACCATCAGTGAGACGCATTTCCTCCTTCAGCTGAGACAGAGCCCATTACGAGTTTGAACTAAACATACCGATTAGAAACTAGTTCATTATCCCCTGCTTGAGCAATAGCCAATGTACTCTAGACATAAATTCTTAATACTGATAAAATTAACACTTTAGAGAAGCCATTCAGCACTACTCTCTTAACAGCACATATATTTGCTTTCGTCTGCACTAAGCCAAGAGTGGCCAAAGGTTCTCGATAATTGGAAAGTTTGAACTACTATCACAACCAATAATAAAAGAACACCAATGCTCGCACGGAACCTGCTAATGTCCCTCATTTGCAATCTCATTTCGCCTGGAACCCATCAAGAGAAGGTCTGCGTTTTTTAGGACTTTATCAAGTGCTGGCAAACGCAATTTAATTTCACTATTGTAAGTGGAAATAGCTCTTTGCAGGCGGGGGGGTTGGCACGGCGTCTGACGAACATTTTCTGATTGGTGACATCAATTTGAATAGTTCAACCATGTGGCTGCAGCTCTATCGGCACCAAGAAAGACAATGTGCAGGAGGCCAGCAGGAGCCATTAGAGAAACAGCGGGGGGATGAGGATGAGATAAGAAATGCACACACACACACATACACACACACACACATTCCCTCACCTGTGCACCCAGACACTCGTTACAGCCCACAGAGAGAAGTGGTTAGTACAGGACAGGAAATGAAAGACAAAAGAGGTGAACATTTTGAGAAAATTAGAGGAGGATTGTGTATGTATATGTGTGGGCATCAGCCATTATATACGTGATCTACTGTTCCAAGCAAAGCTAAGATCCACAAGGGAGACAGATTTAGAGCTTTCAAATCATATTAACAAATGATCTTATTATAGATTTATATATTTTATAAATATAAATAGTCAAGGATTATTATATTTATAGTATTGTAGCATAAAGCTGATTCTGTGGATGCAGTGAGAAACTATGTGCGTCATCTCTGAAGTTCATTACTCCTCAGCATGACCTACTTTTAAAATTTCAGGATCAATAATCTAATAAGGTTGAGTCCAGAAACACATAAGAAAGAAATGCCTCAAGACAATCTTCTGCCTGGTTTCACTGATATTATTAGGAGTGTATTTGTCCAAAACGTCTGCTGTAAAAATTCTTAGTATACTGTTCTGTAAGAATACATTATTAGTTAGTATTATTAATTAAAGGACAAGCTGTTGTCTTGTGGCTAGAAAACTGGATTCAAAGTAAACCAGATTGTACCACTGCCCACTGAAAAGAGAGAGAGAGAGAGAGAGAGAGAGAATCACTTCCCAGTGTACTATATGGAGAACAGAACAATGGCTATCATTCTATATTGCACCACCCGTTCACAGAGTGAGATGTGGGGCTCATCTTGAGGGTTATACAAAAAGGAAGGGTATTTGGTGTACCTGTGCAACCTGTCAAATTAAGGAAGTGTGTTTCACTAAAAAAACAAAACAAAATGGTTTCTACCATAAAATGGCAAAAAAAAAGAAAAGAAAAAAAAGCTGTGTGTGGAGAGTGTAGTTGGTTACCTGCTGATGGGTGAGGTGTGCTCCGTGAGGGACACCAGCAGTTTCACCCAAAAATTCTGTAATCATTTACGCACCATTGTATCTTTCCAAACATGGATGCATTCTGTGCTTCATGAGGGACACCAGCAGTTTGAGAGCATATACCGGTACAGGATCTGGCTCCAGGAGCAGAGTCTCATACCTGCAGAGAAGATCTGCATTAAAAAAGCTACGCAATATGTATGCAATGGGATACAAGTTAATTCATGACAACAGTCATTAAAGAGGCTACCAACCATTGTACCTTTTATATGTTATTGACACATTCTCTGGGAATTGAACCAGTTCCAATAGGATTTTGGGACCGAATTTGAAAAATCGTGTTGATATTTGTGGGATTTTTTGTGTTGCATTGCAGTGAAATCTTACAAAAAATACACTGTCATTGACTGCATATATATATATATATATATATATATATATATATAATTAAATTACATAATTACATTTTTAATTAATTAATGTTTTGATAATTTAACAATTACAGTATATTGTTATTCAAATATTAAAAATTGTATAGCCAATAAAAAACAGTAATACAATTATTTAAATACTTATGAAAACTCACTAATAATCATCATGTAATTAGTACAGTGTCACTGATTACATACTGTACATTTATTTTTTAATTACTATTTCATGTTTTGACAATTCAACTATGATATTATTGTCTATTACTTTAATATTGCTTTTGAATTGTTGTACAGTTTAAGAGAATATTGTCAATCTTGCATTCAGTCAAAATATTTAAAAAGTGCATATCCAGTAAAATAACTATATAATTACGTACTGGTGAAATCAGACATTATGAAGACTAGTAAACATTCACCCCATTATATATTATATTAAGTATTACATAGTGTAGTTTAACATATCATTAAACCTTTAGCCTATAAACTTTCATTTCATCAAACATGAAAGGATTGCTCACTTAACCGCATCTGTCTTGTGTGGATTAGAGGCAAACAGGTTGAAAAGACAGGAGATATTTGTCGGTACTGAAAAAGAAGGATTTGGAAAAATCTCTTGAAAATATTACATATCATAATCGCATTTCATTTGAACCAAATTATTATTATCACTATTCAGAATCGAGAATTTTTTTCCCCAAAATGATATTTTAACAGATGACTGCCATCTGAATTAAGAATAGTTAATTAAAAGACTTTGAATGTTGCTTCTGCCCATGTGTTTATCTCTTTCGTGCAATTTTATATAGTCAGTGAAAATTGGAAAATGGTCTGCATATTATTGTTATTATTATTATTATTATTATTATTGCATATGTTTTGGAATTCGCAATGAATTCGCTCCATTATATTCAAACTGGATAAAAATAATTCACTCTAGAAATTTCAATGACTTTTCCTTGACTTCATAAAACTTTAGTAATTTCACTTTTCCTGGTACATCACAATTTTACAATTCCCAGATATACCATGGTTTTCCAGGAACATGTATCTGCAAGCTATACAATCCTTCTTTCTAGTTCATCCGAGTTTTTATCCTAAACAGTCGCAACTGTGATACGCAATGAGCGACAATACATTTTGTCAATGTTTCTATTTGTGCCAAACTCAAATATCACTGGTCCAAAATTGCTCTACACACTGTACATCAAGCATGAAATATCTTCTGATTGACAGCTATTGTGTGCACAGACAAAATTGCTCGTTGCTGGAAACTTCACATTACATCATGCCTGGTTAGGACACAATCTTAGTTTCAATAAATAGAGAGGATGGAGGAGTAAAATGAGAGTGCAGAATATAGGTAAGTGAGTGGTGAGTCTTACTGTGGCAGCAGGGCCTCAGAGATGAGCGTTAGCAAGCGAGTGTTGGAGGAGATGTCTTCACCTTCCCACTCTCCCTCTCGTTCACTCCCTCCATCTCTCTCTCTCTCCTCCACCTCGTCTTGGCTCAGCAGCAGCAGCGTGATCTCTGACAGCACACGCAAACTCACAATACGCCATTCCACTGGGACACACACACACACACAGCAGAAGGGTTAGATATATACTCTTTCACATGCACGCAAAAAGCTAATATATGCACAAATATAAATATAACATAATACAATCAACATATCCATAGCGCTTATTCAAAGAAAAGAGAGATGCTTGTTTCTCATGATCTTAAAAACATTTTGTTCTAAAGGTTTACGCTTAAAATGCTTGAAATGTGTAGGCAAATGCAAAATGTGCCGATCAATAAATTTCATTACATAAATAAATAAATATTAAGAATTATATTATTATTAATAACTTTGGAAAAACATTCCAAGAAAAGAAAAATAAAATAAACCCGTTTTTGGTCAATCTATTTTTTTTTCATCTTTGTGTAATCAAGCAATCATAAACCAGCTTTCATATAAATAATTACTGTGTGCAAAAAAACGATTTAAATATTTAAATTCTAATATAAACAAGCCAGTCTCATTGGAATTATGCTACTATGGCTACATTTCTGTAAAATCTGAAATGCTTTGCTCCGGGTACCGCTATAAGCGATATCATTTTTCTCCATTACAGATGTTATTAAACATTGTAGTCACAAAAAAAAAAAAATAATAACTTGCTTGTGAGTACAAAATGGTTGCAAAAAGATACTGAGTTACCTGTAGCAGGTCTCACTGAAGTTTCACAGTGAAATATTAAACATGTCTGTGGCAATGCTTTTTGATGTTGATTTTTCTAAGTATTACAGCAGTTTGGAAATGAAATATCTGGTGAGTGGCACTAAAAGGTTAATGCTCACATTTGAAATTAACGTACCACCAGGGGCGTTTCCTCCGAGGAGGCAAGGGAGGCAAGTGTCTCCTCAAAAAGTTGGATGAGAAAATAATCGATATTACAAAAATAAAACAAATATGACTAAATATTATATTAAAAGTCTAAAAGTCACTCGTTTTTATAAAGTAACACTGTCCAACAGCGACACCCGCAGGTAAAGTTACAGCGGAGGCTTGCCTCCCTTCGGTCCATTGACTTTCTGCAGAGACCCCAAAGCGTGCCGTGACTTTTCTGGAGGCTCATTGAGATGAATGGGGGAAAGTCACGTGAGAGGAGGCAATGCCTCTGTCGCGCTATAATTGGATATGATCGGTTATGATTGGATGTGATTGGTTCGTGTGATAAATCCTGCCTCTTGTTTGAATGAAGAAAATTATAGCTTTATTGACTAATTATAAAGTAAAGTGTTTACAGAGCTTTTATGATGATGACCCGAAATAAGTTGACTATTAAAAAGAACAGCTGAACATCAGTTCACAAATAAAAAATATTGGTAACATTTTACAATAAGGTGCCATTTAATGAGTTGACTAACATGAACAAACAATGAACATTTATTACAGTATTTATTAATCTTTGTTTACATTAGTTAATACAAATACAGTTGTATTAACTGTATAACAACATGAACAATTGTTAGTTCATGTTAGTTCACAGTGCATAAACTAATGTTAACAAACACAACTTTTGATTTTAATAATGCATTAGTAAATGTTGAAATTAATATTGACTAAGATTAATAAATGCATGTTACCTAAAGTGGTTAACTAATGTTAACTAATGAAACCTTATTGTAAATTGTTACTGCCTTTAGTTATTTTGGAATAAATATAAAAATGCATAAAAACACTATGAAATGTATAATTAGTATTAAAAATATTAAATAAAA
>NW_015639777.1:1440886-1441241 GCF_001515625.1 Sinocyclocheilus rhinocerous | reverse complement strand
GGGGTATAGAGGAGAAACAATAATGTACAGTATGTGGAAAATAATGTGTTTTTTTAACCTTAAACCGCATAAACACATTTCATTACACCAAATACACAAAATAATGTTTTTTTTAGCAGCGTCATATGACCCCTTTAATATCGCTTATCAGTTTGAGCCCGATTGAGAAGCAGAGGATATTATTGAAGAGGATCGTGCAGAACCTTTGCAAGCAATGGTAGGCATGGTAGGCCTAAGATTTTTGTTTGTTGTTGTCTCATACTTTTAGATACGCTGTTATTTGCTGCTTCTGTTGCTTATGTTAGCTTTTAATATACGGTTTTATCATGATTAAAGCTTTAATACAGTACGGCAA
>NW_015639777.1:1440284-1440719 GCF_001515625.1 Sinocyclocheilus rhinocerous | reverse complement strand
ATAGATTTTTATGTGCACCTCTAGTTTTCTCTTCCTCTTCTCTAAAGCAGCGCAGCATGGCCTCGCCCCCTTTGCTGCGTGTTCCCGGAGGCGGGGTTTATGTAAAATTCTGGGTTCTTGACGTAACGGACCTGGGAAGTAACTCGTTGTAGTCCCTTACCAGTCGTTTTTGTAGGCATTTAAACTGCCAGAATTTTAAAAGACGATATCTCCGTTTGCATTGAACTTTCAGCTTCGTAACTTTGCAGATATTGTTTATGTTCAAACAGCAACATTACACACTAACAAACATTAAAAAAGTGAAATCGCAATCAACCACCCCTTTAACTAAGATTAATAAATTATGCAGAAGTAGGCTATTGTTTATTCTTAGTTCATGTTAACTAAAATAGTTAACTAATGAAATCTAATGATAACTTATTTTAAACTGTTTTC
>NW_015639777.1:1438132-1438452 GCF_001515625.1 Sinocyclocheilus rhinocerous | reverse complement strand
GTTGACTAACATGAACAAACAATGAACATTTATTACAGTATTTATTAATCTTTGTTTACATTAGTTAATACAAATACAGTTGTTCATTGTTAGTTCATGTTAGTTCACAGTGCATAAACTAATGTTAACAAACATAACTTGATTTTAATAATGCATTAGTAAATGTTGAAATTAATATTAAAGGGGTGGTTCACTGGTTTTTTTCTAGGCTTGATTGTGTTTATGGGGTGCAGTCTAACATGTGTTAATGCTTCGTTTGTTAAAAAACGCATTATTTTTCACATAATTTACCTTTATTCCACACCTCTCTGTCCCTTCTC
>NW_015639777.1:1420355-1438122 GCF_001515625.1 Sinocyclocheilus rhinocerous | reverse complement strand
TTTGATTTTAATAGTGCATTAGTAAATGTTGAAATTAATATTAACTAAGATATGTTAAATGCTGAAGAAGTAGGCTATTGTTTATTCTTAGTTCATGTTAACTAAAATAGTTAACTAATGAAATCTTATTGTAAACTGTTTCCAGAATATTGTTCAAATTGTTACTGCCTTTAGTTATTATTTTGGAATAAGTATAAAAATGCATAAAAACACTATGACCTGTATAATTAGTATTACAAATATTAAATAAAATAAAAATAATATTAATAAAATACAGAATAGAATTATATGTTTTCTCTTTTTATGTAATATTTATATATAGAATTATATTTGTTCTCTTTTTATGTAATATTTATATATAAATATATATTTATATATAAAACTGTCTCCTCATTTTAAAACGCCACCGCACGCCACTGCGTACCACCTACACTAAACTCTACCTGAAACCTAAACAATAGTTTGAGAAAAAGCAAACCTGGGATAAAAATGCATTTGCCAAAGGAGTGCAACGCTGTACCAGGTGAGCTAGAGTGCGAGCTTACTATGATAAACAATCCATACACATGGAGCAGGTTATGTGATATGTTACAATGTATTCATTTATAAATCATGCTCTGTGGTAAAAATGTTTCGAGGTCATAGTATAGTATTGTGCAAGGAACTGCACAACAAAAAAAGTCTTTATTAATCGATACTCTGGCCCTGTAATAATTTATGTGAAAAGGAAAAACTAAATTAAAAATACAAAAAGTTGTTGGTGTTTTACTGCCACTATTTCACCTGGAAACTGAAGTGAAATTTCTGTATCGTTTACGTTTTAAATGGCAGAGACATATTTCCAATGAGACTTGGTTTCATATAAATGTATATCCAATGTTAGTTGACAAAAAAAGTGAGAATGTGAAAATGTGTTCTAAGTCCACAGGGCCCAAGAAACACCCAATTATTTTATTCCATGTGTGCCATTTCATAGTTTTCATGACTTTACTATTATTCTAAAGTATAGACGATAGTAATAAAGAATGAATAGTGTGCCAAACCTTGATTCATAGTGTATAATTGTCTGCTTATTTGGAGCAGAAATGTGTTCTCACCATTTTTACTGAAGGCCAGAGACGCCAGCGGTGGTGCAATCAAATCCACAACCTTGGGGAAACAAAGAGAGAAGTGCATTATTCTAAAAGTGAGAAATCTCACCTATATGTGCTTAGTCTCAGCAGACCGCACACACACGGCGTGAGTGAAAGTGAAACAGCTGGAAGCAGAAGACTGAGAGAGTGCTCTGAAGAGCTCCAATTTGCATGGAAATGTGATGTCAGCTCTGCCCTTTGATCATAGAAAGTGTGTTCCAACAAAAGGCCTTACGCCAGCTCTTTTGAAAATTAGAATCAGGTTTTTATGATTATTACCAACTACAATCAGCCGCATGGCAGCAAACGTTGTGCACAGGTGCCTTAATGTGGATGGCTGTGGGCATCTCCCAAACAAAGGATTTCACTCTCTCTGACTCTAAGTGAAAAGAACACCAAAGAAGCATATTGTAAAGGTTATCTATGAATTTTCCTCTTCTTGTCTCTGTTGTAAAAGACAGATTTTTTCAGCGAGCTGCAAGTATTGTACAGGTGCTATGTTAACCCGCGGCACATCTTTGATCTCTTGCCCGCTCCTTATGAGACGTTTGTCGTGAATGTCAGTATAATGGTAATTCTTTCTCTGTAGCTTAGTCGAGGTATGTTTGAATGTTAGAATCAAGTGAGTTTTCTACCCAGACAGCCATTATTTGGGTCAATGACGAATGCGTGTCCTTGAGGAAGGAAAATCTTTTAAAAATCTAGTTTCCAAGAACACACAAGTTCTTAGAAATTACTTTTTCTATTCATGTTGGTTTCATATGGTTTTGAAAAACTCTTATAGTATTCAACACAAATTTACATTTAATGAAAATGTCAAACAAATCTATGATTTTGACCACAACTTTGATTTTGAATAAGTTTTTAAAAATAATAACCATTAAGTTAATAAGCAATGATAAGTTACAACTACTTAAGGTATTATTATTAGTAGTAGTAGTAGTATTTGTAATGTTAATTATAGTTATATATTTTTGTTTAAATATTTTATGATTGAAATGTTTTACTGTTTGTACAAATTCCATGGTAAGAAAATAAATAAATAAAAATTAATACAATTAATAAGTAAAAACAGTCATTTTGTTCTATAATAGAATAGAATAGAATAGAATAGAATTTATTATTTATTTTCAGGATTCTTTTATTAAGACAGCATTTATTTGAAATATAAATCTTTTGTAACATTATACATTTTTTTACAGGTAAAAAAACAAAAACAAAACAAAGAAAAAAAAAAGTCACGTGTCATGTATCACATCATGACCCATTCACGTACTATTACTGCATTTTTTGGAAATCATGTGGAAATCGACTTGTTTAGCTGCCAACACTATAAAAAAAATTTTTTTGGCATCTATGGTACCTTCCCACCGCACAAAAGGTTCTTTATTGTGGAAAAAGGTTCTTTAAATTATTTTGATTAAAATGTTCTTCACACTAAGGGAAGAGAGAAGAAAAAAAAATCTTTAAAGAACTGCTTACTGAAAGGTTCTTTGAGGGACCAATAATGGTTCTTCTGTGGCATTACTGCAAAACCCCCTTTTGGAACCTTTAGCAAGAGGGCATTTTTGCATGCAGAGCCTTTGTGTCTATAATCCTCATTGGTATTGGTTTCAATAAACCGGACATTCACATGCTATATAGAGTGTGTGTGTGTGTTTTGAGAGTGAAAAAATGGGATCTAATGACTCCTGGCGAACTGTAATTAAGGTGCCTTCTCCTATTATAGAGTATCAGAGAGCCTGTGTCCTCTCACCGCTTCCTGATGCATCAGTCCTACAGAACGCACATCAATACTCATTACAAAAGCCTTACACACAGAGAGATATACACACATACACACTCCCTTCACTCCTGAGTGATTTGCTGTTGCTGAGAGGTTTGTGAGAATAATAATGCTGGGCAGAGGGGAGCCGTGATCTCAGTTGTAGCTCCGTCAGGCGTGAGGACTTGAGATCTCAGGTTAGACGTGAATGTAGCCCTTGCTGCTCTGATACACAGCTTGATATTATTGTGTTTGTGAGCCTGTCATTATGGAGGGCAAGTTAAATGGCTGAATGTGGCCAAATAGAGGGTTTAGGGACTAACTTTGCCAGAACATTTTCATAGACACCTTACACTTTCATGGGGAGACAAACACGGTTGAGAAATTTGTGTAATAGTCCCATAACACACTTCAACAAAATGTAGCTAAATGCTGTTGGAAAGAGGCTTAAATAATTTATAAATAATTGGGAGAGACAAAATGAATAGCAGAACATCAAAGAGTGGTATATATACTCACAGTGCAGTGATAGAGGCCGAGAAGAGCGGGATGTTGGGAAATGGCCTCCACTGCAGATAGTGTGTTTCTGATCAGTTCCTCAGATGCTGCTTGACCTGTTAATTGTGGATAAAATTATCATAGCAGGCATAAATGTAGGAATACAACAGTAATCTCACTTTTGAACAATTGATTTTCAACCAATGACTGAAAAAAACTAATATTACACTGGAAGACATCAACTGAAAAGCAACATGTCTGAAAAACTGGAGCTAAAATAAATACATTAGAGCCGTATATCTTAAATGAATCAGCAACGCGCCTTGAACACTAAAGAATGTAGTTTATGCAAGAATGGTTTAAAGTAAAAAAGCACAGAAAGAGAAGTTGAAGAGTTTGTGAAAACCTTAGATAAATAAAATTGCAAATAAAAACTTACCTATAGCACTTCCCAAACTCGTCTCATTAGAGTCAATGGAGGTTATGTGATTCTTTCCATAATGAAAGAGAAAAGAGATATTTAAAATTACACATTTTAATGTCGATCATTCATTCATTCATTCATTATGAATGAGTTATGAACAAAAACAACTACCACTTTTTGGACATGTAACATGCAACATAATTAAATGGCCAATGTCAATACAGATTCTAATATTTATAGACAGGATGACTGATATGTCTAATGTAATTTAATGAAAGATGTACACAAAATTGCGGAATTTAAACAAACACTTTTTATAATAATAACAATAATAATAAATTGCATTTTGAAATAAATTTAAATAAAAACAGTTATTTGAAATTGTAATACTATTTAATATTTATATAGTATTTTTTTTGTTCAATTACACTGCAAAAAAAATTATTCATTGAATTCACTATTTTTTTTTTAAAGGTAAGTGGTTGCAATCAATTTATTTTAGCTACAATTAAATAAACAAATTCCGTAGCCTAACTTTCAACTAAATTTGTTTATTTAAATGTAGCTAAAATAAATTGTTTGCAACCACTTACCTTAAAAAAAATTTGTATAATTTTTTTCAGTGTACATGCAGCCTAGGTGAGCATAAGAGACTTATTTTAAAAAAATGAATGAATGAATAACAAATCTTACCGACCCCAAACTTGTGAACAGTACTGTGTGCTTATATAGCAAATGGCATTTTAACAATAATCACTAAACTGAGAGACTCACCAGCAGTTTTCCAAATTTGATGATAAAGGCCTCAGTCACCACCTGCGGTCGGAAGATCTGTCAAAGCAAATAAGCACAGTCATGAAGCAATGTAGTCTAAAAGACACTTCACCAACCTACAACACTGTACAACATTGCTATTCACTACCCTTGAGTCTTATTCCGTTTGAGTTCCACCAAAAACTGTCAGTCTTCACTTGAGCTTTAGTGGCTATGAAATCTTACAGTTGTCTTGAACACAGCCGGATGTGCGCTGCAGATTTCTTTCATCGTACTGCAAAATTGGCAGTCTCGGATCTATTAATGCATCATGCTCACCGACGGCCGATAAATTGCCTTTGCAATGAATCTTCTGACAGGTTCAGAATTTTTAGGCCGCATTGCTGCGCTCTAGACGCTCAACGCTGTGAATAAAATCCCAGCTTCGATGCGCATCGTACAGTCTGACATAAGAACGTTAATGTCACTGAGGAATGCCACCGTTAAAGTCTGCCATGGGCTTTACCCAAGATCTCATCCGGGACACATCGTACCGTACAATCTGACAAGCAACGATTGTAGAGGACAGCAAAAATTGCTAAATGTTCAGCCACTTTAAGAGAAAATGTTACAAATCCCTGCTGTTCTGTCAGAGGACATTTTTCACCATCAAGCACCATTTCGACTAAGCAACAGAAGATGTGGTATTCGAGTGTGTTCCATTTACATGGTCATCCTGGGATGTGATCCTCCTCTCTGGAGGACTTCAGCGCTGGTGTGAGAATGAGGGGGTTCATGTTTGTGCTGTAGGACAGTAATGATGTGAGGACAGAGGTCATAGTCGTGGACAGTGACAGGTATTGAGATCTTATCCACTCTCGCCTCTGAGAAACACACCGGACCTGACCTCTGCGCTGACCCCTGTGACTGATGAGTGCTGTGAGTGTCAGCGTAGTGTGTTGGCTGTCAGTGAAGCAACAAGCCACAGAGACAGATGAGACAACAGAGAAAGCTCATCACATGAATGTATGTATGGATGCACAGACACAGAGGCATGCTCTCACATTACAAGAGCACGACGCCTCACAGAACCACACAGCAGCTGAAGAGATCACGCACATAGGGCTCAAGGGCATAAGAGGCCAGTGAAGTCTCAAAGATGCAGACCAACCTGCTACTGGGAAGACAACCAGCTATGCCCTGCAGCATTTTTCTTAATATCAGAACACACACACACACACACACACACTGGACTGGTGTAGCTAGACTTTTGACTACAGGCATGAAGTCTAGCCCACACTGCAGCTTATTCTAGCCAAGTACCGCCCACTTAGGCAGGAAGGGGTCGACTGACTGACAAAAGTTTGGACATTCAAAATAACAGTAAAGCCATCACAACTGTGAAATAACACAAATGTAAGTATATGCATTATTCAGTGACAAAAATGTTAAATAAAATCAAAACTTTCTTTTATCCATCTCATATTTCAGCTTCTTCAAATCAGCCACCCTCAAATGATCCTTCAGCAATCATTATAATACACTGATTTACTACTCAAGAGCATTTCTTTTTATTATCTGTTGAAAACAGCTGTGCTGCTCAATACTTTTGGGGAAACTATGATACAGTGCATGTTTTTCAAGATTCTATTCAGGATTCTCTGATAAATAGAAAGTGAAAAAAAAAAAGATCTAAATAAATCAATCAATCAATTTAACGTGTCCTTGCTGAATGAAAGTAATAATTGCTTTCAAAAAACTTACTGAGCCCAAAATTTTGATCTGTAAAGAAATTAACAATTCAAAGTTTTCTAAGATCATGAGAAAATGACCAGCCACAGTTCATTTTTAGAGGAGGGCAAATAATTATTGAAAAATATATATATATCAAAGACAGAAAAATCCAGTGAGTCGTTCTTCGGAAGCGCTCACTGGAGCAGCCTGGCGACACCGTCTCCAAGAAATTTAATCAGCCATTAAGATCAGACATTTGGACAAATATTTGCCATATTTGGGTGCAATATGCATCAGGCGGCCAGTGAATGTCTGTGGGTGATCTGTGGATGTGCTGTCTGAAACTGGCACTACACCAACACAACTCACTGTGAGGACCATTAAAACAGACAGACACACAAACAATCAAAAGAACTGCCTATTACCACTTTAAGCCACCCACTGCAGCTCTGTGTTAATGGACATCTGTGTATCCTCCTTAGATGAGTTAATGACAGTGGAACTATCAGACAGACAGCTCTATCAGCGCTGAACCCTTCAAATGAGACGACTCAATCTGCTACTGAGTCTCCATGGCAAATCCTGGCCGAATGTAAAAGTGTATTAAATCAGCAGAGAGACTCATCAACTCTGCGCACTGACAAACATCTTTCTCTGAGAACACCAGATCCCTTCATATTAATTTTGCTGTGACTGAGTGTGTCAGAAGTAAATCCAATTTTGCACTGTTTGGCAACTGGTAATAATCTGTGTGTGTGTGTGTGTGTGAGCGCTGAAGCTGCACCGGAAAGCTCTTTAATAGATCATTTCATTCTGACACAGACAGTGATTACACTCGGTGCGTGACAGGCAGGTATGGCACATCCTTTCTTTATTTTCTGTTCAGATGAAGACATAAAGTGAGCGGTGGATGAGAGTCAGGAAAGTTTATTTTGTAGTTAGTTTAAATGACGCGTAATGATTTACACATTTACTCTTTTCAAACATTATCTATCACAATACCTCTCTTATATACTTCAAAAATGAACTTCATGTTCTTGACCATTTTTGTCCTTAAGACAATAGCTGCATCCGAATATGCATTCTTCTCTAATATATACCAGGCGAAAAACAATATGTGTGACTGAATTCACAGTTTTCATAAAACAACATGCAAAAGCAGCCCGGATAATCTACTACTATAGGCTAGATTCTGAAGTGAACATCCTATGGACACTTTACTATCCCACGAGTCCACAGGAGAGGAGTTGTGAATGGCAACTGCCGTTGTAGGTCACATGATAATGACAACATGATAAATGTAGTTGTGACGAGTGGGGCGGGGCCCGAGAGACATGGGAACGGAGCGAGGCCGGTGGAGTGAATGATAATGAGCGAATGATAATCACCGGTCTCGAGTCCAACGGAGGAGCTCCGGAAGGATAAAAGGAGGAGTGACGACAGTGCAAGACGAGAGAGGACCAGGCCTGGATTATGTTGTTTTGGTTATGTTTGTGTGCGGCAGTCGTCCGTGAGGGGCTGTCACGCTATTTTCAGGGTTTTTTTCAGTTTATTTTGTTATTAAATTATGTTTAAATGTTCGCCGGTTACCGCCTCCTTCTTCCCGATCTACGAACTGTTACATTGGTGCCGAAACCCGGGAGGAAGGAGGGACACGCTGCAAGAGATCCGTCGCCGCTGTGGTGAATCCGCGGTGCCATCAAGCATGGCAGAGCAGTCTGCCGCTATGGACGCTCGAGGCGGTGGGCTGGAGTCAGTTGCCGGGGGGGGGCGGACGAACTCGCTGCCGGCCGCCTGGGTTGTGGTGGGACGGCTGCTGTTCGTGAGGGAGCGGAGGAGTCGCTGCCGGAGCCTGCTGCCCTCCGCCATGATGGGGAGGAGCAGGGAACGGGGGACTACTTCCGGCTGCCCCAAACCCGGAGGAGCCGTCGCCGTCCACCAGGCGGCAGAGGAGTGTTGGGCCAGCCACCCACCGAGGGCTATCCAGTGCCGCCGCCAGGCATCGCGGAAGAGTTTACCCAGCTGGTGGAGGGCCGAGCAGCAGTGTGTCTGGGAACCGGAACAGAATTTTTTTTCTCCTCTCTTCCCTCTCTCGTCTCTGTCTCTCCTCATCCTTCCGTCTCCTTTTCTCTCACCTCGTCTGTCCATACCCCCAGGTGCTGCGGCCACCATGACAGGGCCCCCCGGGGGGGAGTAGAGCGCAGTCTCGTGAGTACCCCCTGGACTGCGAGGGGCGATGGGGGTATGTGACGAGTGGGGCGGGGCCGAGAGCCGTGGGAACGGAGCGAGGCCGGTGGAGTGAATGATAATGAGCGACACCTGCGCCACTCACTGGTCTCGAGTCCCACGGAGGAGCTCCGGAAGGATAAAAGGAGGAGTGACGACAGTGCAAGACGAGAGAGGACCAGGCCTGGACTTTATGTTGTTGCTTTGGTTCTGTTTGTGCGCGGCAGTCGTTCATGAGGGGCTGTCGCGCTATTTTCAGTTTTCTGTTTGTTTATTAAATTATGTTTAAATGTTCGCCGGTTCCCGCCTCCTTCTTCCCGATCTAAGAACTGTGTTACAGTAGTATGCCTAGATTACAATTATGTTACACACATTTATTTTATATAGAACAGACTTTTTTAACGGTTGCAAAGTAATTACTTGTTCAAATGAAGTGCCTACTTAGAGAGTATGCAATTTTGGAGCAAGCCAGAGACATCTTTTGGCATCTTTCTGGCATTTTTTATATTTGTCAAACAGCGCATTTAATTTAAATTCAATATGACTACTTTAAATTCAAAATGACTCTGTAAATGTACAACACTACTATGCACAGTTTTGTAAGTTGCACATCTATTGAAAATAATTATTTTCTGTTTTCTTTTATCATGCGTATTGATGCACATATATGCCGCGTACATTACAATTTTACCCATGTATTTCAAAGCTTTTAAAGGGATAGTTCACCCAAAAATTAAAATTACCCCATGATTTACTAACCCTCAAGCCATCCTAAGTGTATATGACTTTCTTCGTTCAGATGAATCCAATAAGATATATATATGTGACCCTGGACCACAAAACCAGTCATAAGGGTCAACTAATTGAAATTGAGATTTATACATCATCTGAAAGCTGAATAAATAAGCTTTCCATTGATGTATGGTTTGTTAGGATAGGACAATATTATGATGCAATCTGTTCAGATCTAAATGCAATTCTGCGAATGAACAGGTTTCATTCATTTTCATATTTAATTTTAATTGCGGTATTTAATTGTGCAGGGGCAATTTTTGCCCCTTTATCTTGAATTTTTTGGCGTTTTTGCAAAGCCCCCTGTTAATTTCCGACCCTGGAAGGAACACTGTGACTAAGTGGTATTTGGATGTTCCAGGTGGATGTTCTGATCTGACATAAAGGGTACTTTGCCTGAACAGACTGCGAATCACTGCTATCCACTTTATCTTTAATATAATACTGTGTGTATACATTTGCAACTTGAATGTTCGAGGCTTCCAGTGTCATTCGCTGCCAGCTATTTTTAGCGGCCCAAAACAGCTATGCTAAACATGCTGCTTAATATAATAAAACTGGTATTTATTTTAAAATTAATTCAATTTATTATCATAATCATAAACACAATGGCTTGTAGCACAATTAGTTTTACCTTTTATTGCATTGTTATTTTTCTAGTTATTTACCTGTAGTGGCTAATTAAAGTCTTGCACATTCACAGAAAATAGCTTGTGAAATAAGTTATCTATTGCACCACAAGCTAGGTCCCCACATTTTTAATTTTTCTTTTTTCAGGTTGTACCATCCTTGTGGAAAACGAAAACCCAAAATAACTAGCAAAAAGGTAAATATAGCAAGACCTGACACAGACACACACCTGTGAGGTGAGCAGATGCAGCACCACAGCCATCATGGGGAGGCTCTGCTTCAGCTGACGGGACTGCGTTGGAGAGGGGTGCTTCCTTCCCACAATGCTGCCTAACACGGACAGGATGTCATCTACAGAAAGCCCACATAAACAGAAGCAGTGAGAAATCAGCTAATCACAAAACAAACCGTCATGATCAGTCTGGGTAGGTGGCCCGGGGCGTGAGCAGGTGCATCTCTGTGTTGGGATGAAACCCGCAGGAAGAACTGAACTGGTTTGAGCCGGTTTAAACCGGTTTCATGGGGTAGCAGTGGTGTGTAGCGGCTCTGATTCGCAAATGAAAAAGAAGGAACAGGTCGATACCTGAGAGCCTGCTCACGTATTCAATCAGAAAGATAATTAAAGAGAGGCCAATCAAATTCAGTGTTCATTCTCATTGCCCCTGCTTTTGCCCATTTCACTCTGTTCCTTCTCAAGTGAATTCTTTGCGTTCCCTTTTCCCTCTTTTTTTGGGTGTATTGTGATTGATTTACCCAGGATGGCTGGCAGTTCGTGCACGGTGTGACGGATGAAGAGGGTCAGGCATTTTGACAGGTATTCATTGCCGCTTTGTTGCTCCTTTCCTGGCGTGGCCTTTCGGACGTCTCTTTCAATGTACATCACCAGCCTGAGAGAAGGGTTGGCAAAACATTATTATTCATCTGCAGACACCCAGACCAAACAGAGAGAGGGAGAGCGAGAGTCAGATCTGAAACACACAGTGGGGAGAGGATAGATGCGTTTAATCAATTACACTCAACAGCTGGAGGGGTGACAGAAGGGAGATGAAATGGTGTTGATCCTGAAACAATATCAGGAAGGGAATGAGGTCTGTCTGCCTGGCTGAAAAGACCAGAGAAAAACAAGATGCATCTGGCAAGGAATTGAATTTGAAGTGTATAAGGTACGAAAATTGGAGGCTGAATTAGAGATGAATGAATTTGACTTGATTCAAACATGCAAACCAACATATTAGGATTGATTCATGGGGTTGGTGTTCTCTTAGTAAAAGCTTGGATCAGATCTGCTGAGATTCTGGGAACTGCCTTAGATCTTTCATTATGATCCCAGCACAATCCCTGAGGCATAATGAAATAAATGTTGTTCTTTTTATGGATGATTTTATACTTATTATAACAACAACAACCTTCACACATTATTTGAAATTTTCCACCAACAAAGTCCAATGACAACAATGTTTGTGAACTATATTTATGGATTATCAATGTTGTCATTTTTTTCTTCTTCTTGCCACAGAGTCATTTCAGCCACATCTAAAACCATGTATTATGATAGCATTCTGTGGTACAAATGATGTTGACAGAAATGAAAATATTTCTATTTCTAATCTATCATTACTGTATGTGACAAAATGCACTGCCTGATAAATGACAATATAAACTGCAGGATTTTTTTCATGTATAAATCATATATAATGAATTAAATAGTTTCTGTAATGCATCACAAAGCAGTTGCTCATATGTGCACATAGTATTATTGCATACTGTGATTGTCTATTTATCTCTACATTTTAATAAACAGTGTTGACTTAATTACAGGTTTATATGAGCACACAAACTTTGTACGCATGCTCTTCAGTTGGCATGCACAAGTTGGAAAGGACATTTTCAAGTCAGTTTTTGCCTTTTACACTGTAAATCCCACTTTGTTTCTCACTTGAAATAGGAATTTTAGATAGAATTTAGCATCAAGCATGTGTTTTATAAATGAGGGCCTGATAAAATAATAAAATCTATAACAATAATATTGCATTAATCTGACAAATAAGGTTCCTTGTTAAATGGAATAGCCACCAGGTGAATATCTTAAGTCCAATTGCTCCTTAGCAAACACCAACTGCCTTAGCAAACACCATAAATTAAATTTTAACACTTAGCATTAAAAGAGTATCTCAACACAACATTGATTGATTCAGCCTCACCTCTAGTATCTCAAACGAATCAATTCACTACAAACAACATATGCGTCTTATGAGAGAATTAGCTAACGTAATATTCATGCTATTGTTATGCATGTCTTGAACACAGTGAAGAACATGAATAAGAAAAGAGACAATAGAGCTTGGGCAGAAGGGAGGATCAGGCCATTCTCAAGAACTGCTGATCACTGTAGTGTTAACTCTGATTGATACACCACGTTAAAGGAATAGGGAGGGGAAAAAAGGATAAAAGAAAGAAAAGCAATTCGAGTCATCATTTACTTCATTACTGTCTTCAACACTTTGGCCGAAGGATCAAACATTCACTATTCACTGAACATCTTTTCTTTTTTGCGCTAAAGCATATTCAACTCTACTAGACATTGTGAGAATCAACTGCAATTAACATCACTGACATCAAACAAGGCATGTCTTTATGCACCAAGTATGAATATGCCATTTGAGAGCTAACGCAAAATTTTCAGTAAATAAAGACTGTTTAGATTTAATTTAATTTAATTTTTTAAAGTTTATTTGAATAGGAACAATACAATAAACATAATTCCAGTCAAAGACGGGAAAACATGCACTGCACATAGAGATTATAGCTGACGCTAATTCACATCTCATGTCCCTAGAAAGGTTTTTCTAAAAAAATCAATACAAATATAAATAACCAAAATAATTATCATAAAATAACTATCTGTAGCCTACCAAAAAAAATAAAGAATCTGAAAATCTGGAAAAAGAAGAATAAATAAAGAAGTTTAGATCTGTTCCTGATGCACAGCTATCGTATGGCTTGAGGAGATGTGCAATATTGCGCATGAAGGTCACATTAGCAAAATTTCAGTGAGGGGAAAAAAAAACAGTAACCTATGAAGCTCTGATGACACAGATGCCACTTTCAAAACAAGAAGCAATGTGACAAATTTGTGAACTTGAATGTAAGCAGAATCTGCATTCAAACATTTATTGTTTGAATTTCCTGATAAAAGAATTTGAAAGATGACACTTTGTTTCTTATCTAAAGTAACAAAACACGAAACTTATTGCGATTATTGGACAAGAGGTGTGATATATGTGGCTCAAAATTTCCCTGCAAGCGAGTCAGTTCCTCCCAGCCCCTCATAACACACACAAGCATGGAAACTGGCACATGCAAACAAACACACACACAAACACACACACACACACTTCTTCTGAGGCGTATCTCTCAAATTAGACATGGATAAAAAAGCAAACAGTGAGAAAATTGCACAGAGCCCAGCAGTGTGGGAAGGAAATGCACTCAGCAATTATACCAGAGGCTGAAAGTAAGTTTGAACAGTGGACTAGAGGGAACACACTAACTCCAATGAGAGAGCAATCGCCTACTTAACTAGCACACTCAACAAAGAGAACTGGGACCTGCATGCAAACCTGGCAAATAGCTACTGTATTAAAGTTGCACTGGCCAAGCAAATAAAAGCATAAGCTAAAATGAGCATCACAAACATTTAAGAGTGCTTGTTTGGATGACAAAAACTCAATAATGAAAAATTTTATCTTCCCTTTGAATTAGTTGCTCAGTGACTTGACTCTGCTGAATTGTAATTGGCACTGAAATTAACACAGAAGTTATTTGCTCAAGGATATTCTTGGTAAAATTCTTCCGAGAATAGTCAATATAGAAAGTGCCAACCAAACTAAAAAGCTTTAAACGCATCAACGTCCAGTAAACAGAAATGTGTGACATTACATTCGAAAGCAGTACAATAGCAGTACAAATAATTCATTATATTGAATCATTTCTATGAAAACAGTAAAAGGGATCATATTCATCTATATTCTATTGAAGTCCATTTATAATGTTTGTAGTGTTTTTTTTTACATGAAAGCAGTTGAAGAATTGTTTGACCATTTCCATAAATACTGATTGAATGACTGATTGACTGATTGATTAATTGATTGACTCATTGATTGATTGACTGGCTGATTTGATTGATGCTGTTTTGAAAAATTCTCTGTAAACACTTCCAAAATTAGTAACACTGCTTGTTCTTGAGTTGCAAGTTCCCAGATGAGTCCAAAACAATGTAATACTGACCACCCACTATTCCAGTTCCCTTAGTTCTTAGAAAAATGACAAGTGTAATTTTTATGAGCAATTAAAATACTCATCGTATTAATCATAGATAAAGGATTCAGGAATATGAAACTGCAGAGTAAAAAATATCATTCAAATACATACATATATAAAAGTTGTTTGACAGTGAATGAACTCTGTTACTTACGCCTTTTGCAATGCTTTATTGGAGTGAGTGGTTTTGTTACAATTTTGACAATTTGACAAATAAATTTGGATTTCATGGGGCCCTAAATTAAAAGGTAGCTTACTCTTTGGAGTTTAACTGTGAACAAACAAGTTATGTTTACATTCATTCTGAAGGTCTAACAAACATGTGGATAGCATTTCCTTCCCCATTAATTGGTTAATTAATATTGTGATAAACACTGATATCATAATATATGGATAATATTTTTAACATACTTTTTTTTCACCCAGCCTGACTTATTACTCTTAAAAACTGGCATCATGTGGACATAGATGGTAACGTGTTAATGTATTAATTTAGCTTACTTGAAAAAGTAGAGGAAGTTAAGAAAAGTACATTTTTTGCAGCCCAGTTTCAATAAATGGTCTTTCTGTACTCGGAAACAGATTTGAGCTCTGAAAGTTACAGTATTTTTTTTTTCATTTTATGTTGATCACTTATTTCAAAAGATCAAAGAGTATTTGATTCCTTGTGATATGGTTAATTAATGGTTAGTAAATGGTCACCGATGCAAGGATTGCAAACAATCTGGCTTGCCATTTCACAATCAGTTTCCAGAAATTAAGCAAAATAAAACACAAAAGCAGGGCTCTACAGTGCGACCATTTCAGTCGAAGAATTTGACAAAAGATGACATACTTTTAATAAAGTTAAGAGGAGTCAAATATCACCTCGTAATGGGAAGGCTACTTTTTGATAAAATTTTGGATAATTGTTTAGAAGGTGCACCTAAAATTTTGAACGCGCTCCTAAATTTTTTAAGTTAGGAGCACAAGTGCTCCTGAAAAGAAAAGTAAGCGTAGAGCCCTGAAAAGGGAGTGTGTGGGCTACATTCCCAATCATAGCTGGCATCGAGGTCATCTGCAGAGAATGCTGTTTGTTCTTAGATTAGTCCGATTGAGCTTGACGGCTGTGTAGGTGACCTCAATTGATTCTAAGTGATGTGTGTTTCAATGTGTTGAAAAGCTACAGCCCAATGAATTGTTCCCTTGAGAGAGAAATATAAAGTCACTGGAGCTTATGGCTGAATTTGATTTTCTCTAACCTATAGAGAAGATTTGGGCTATTTGCTTGTTTGTTTTCTATTTGTATATAATCTATTTTGATGTGGCCAAGTTTAATGCTTAAGTTTAGTTATCGCAAAATATGAGCACTTTAGCATGCCTTATCAGGCACCACTAACTATATGCATATTTCAGGACACTAATCATCATCACCATCAAAATTGACAACATTGTTAAGACAAAGACAGCATCATTCTAAGTGACACCAGCAAAAAAAACACAAAGAACATCAAAACTAAGAAATTGCAATAGATTGCTTTGAATGTCATTTGTGCTGTAATCTACCACAGCCTTCCAGTTCTCATTTTCTCTTCAGCCAAGTCTTTCTTCCTGGGTCAAACAGAACAGAGCTACACTCTTAATTGACAGCAGCTTTAAAGAAAAGCTCATCTCTTAGAATCTTGGGAGTAATTTGAAGAGAGAGCATTTTCAGGTGTGTAATTCAATTGATTGAGCTTTGAGTTCAAAGGAATCATTCTTATACTTCTCAGTGTTAATGAAAATGATGGGATAAAACCACACAGCCCAAACCGTGCAAAGAATTATTAGACACCATTTTTCTTCTACATTTCAATAATTTAATAAAATTTGTGTCCAACTTTAACAGAAGCAGAAGTTGTACTTTGTAAAAGATATATACCAACTCAAACTCTGGCATGCCTCCTAAAACCTCTCCTGAAGTGGTGACCCTTAACTAAACCCCACCTCTTAAACTGCAACACAAGCTTATTGAAAAAATGATAGCAGTACAATACTTCTTGCACATTTCACAACACTTTCAAAGTGA
Source organism: Sinocyclocheilus rhinocerous (assembly GCF_001515625.1). NCBI lineage: Eukaryota > Metazoa > Chordata > Actinopteri > Cypriniformes > Cyprinidae > Sinocyclocheilus > Sinocyclocheilus rhinocerous. The sequence continues at coordinate 1,421,800 of NW_015639777.1, read as the reverse complement.
AATATCCAGTGAGTGGCAGACAGTTTTCAATTGTGTTCAACTGTTCAATTTGACAACATTTGGCAACATTTTCGCTCCACATCGCAAGTGAAATGCTGTACCAGGTGAGCTAGAGAGCAAGTTTACTACATCTAAAAATCCATACATATGGAGTAGTATTCTGAAAGGAACCACACGAAAACAAATCATTATTAAAGGGGTCATATGATGCTTTTTCGTTCTTTCTTTGCGTGAACATTTGGGTGGCGTTATGCAAATCTTCCCACATAGCGACGTAGATATGTGGGGGCGTGTTAGAACGAGCCGTTTTAGGGGGGCGTGGCAGAGTCTTAACTTTGATAAAGAATATCTCTTTGGTTTTGAGACTTTAGTCTTTGCAACTTCAGGGATCTTATCTATGCACAATCAGCTTGTAACACTCCAAAGAGAAAGGAACAATTGAAATCGCATCATATGACCCCTTTAATTAATGATCTGTCCCTGTAATCATTGTGTGTGTGTGTGTGTGTTTCTATCCCGGTGGGTACTTAAACCTGAATACACACCAACTCATGGGGACTCGTGTCACAGTGGGGACCTAAATTGAGGTCCCCATGGGGAAACAAGCTTATAAATCATACAGAATGAGTTTTTTTTGGAGAATGTAAAAATGCAGAAAGTTTTCTGTGAAGGGTAGGTTTAGGTGTAGTGCCATAAAATATACGGTTTGTAGAGTATAATAACCATTACGCCAATGGAGAGTCCCCACAAGGATAATAAGCCAGATGTGTGTGTGTCTCGGTTTATTTTTATTTTTTTACTGCCACTAGTGTTCATTTCAACTGGAAACTGCAGTGAATTGCATGCATTGGTATGTTTTCAGAGTTTAGAGTTTACTGACCAATCATACCACTGCAACTTTTGCTGTACACCATGTTGTCTGACAAGTGTAACCCCTCTCTCCACCACACCTCATTCTTGTTCCGAGTGGGTCTCGAACCCGGGTCTCTGGCATGGGAGGCGGACGCACTAACAAGGAGGCTAAAGACTGCAGCCCCTAGCGTCAGTCGCTGAGATCAGGGGAGTGAGGTTTACCTGCACAGGACCTACTTGCTGGCCTCCGTTACACTCACCCCCCTAATCCTCACTCCCATCCGGGTCACGGCACCAATGTATCCCCTCTCTCCCAGCTCCTTACCACCACAACTCGTTCTTGTTCCGAGTGGGTCTCGAACCCGAGTCTCTGGCATGGGAGGCAGACGCACTAACAAGTAGGCCATCCTTGCTGCCATCAAGTCCTCTTGGGAAATTAGCTGGGCGAATTGTTATTAATCAATGTGCTCAAGCAAATATTAACGAGAGAAAGGTTTTGCATCAGAATCAATATTATATGACATGGTTGACAGGTTAATTCAATCAAAAACAGAAAATAAACCTACTTCCATTTAAAAAAAAAAAAAAAAAAA
>NW_015639777.1:1384313-1420145 GCF_001515625.1 Sinocyclocheilus rhinocerous | reverse complement strand
ACCATTATAACCATTATAAGATATTCTTCATTACAAAAGGTTTGGTCCCAGCAGACCAGACCCAAAAAACATTTTGGATATTTTGGTTTATAAGCCCTTTTTTGAAGATTAATAGATGTGATTTACAATTGTTTAGTTATTATTATTTTACTATTACTATTACTATTATTTATTTATTATTTTTTAGTAAACCCTTAAGAACAGTTCTTTTCACATGCATCATTGTTATAAATTGTAATTATAAACACAATTGAGGCTTCTCTCTACCAAAATTACTGTTTACCCTCTCTAATATTTTCTTCCATGTTATTTCATGTTTTGGCCAATGAACTTTGCCACAAGTCTAAAACACCCAAGAATGATTTTTCATCACATGAGCACCCATATAACAAGTACTCTGAGGGTCCTCACAGAATTTAACACACCTCTGCTTTCTGACAGGAGAGAGGCAATAATGACAACCTTGGTATTTACAAGTGCACCAACGCCTCAGAGTACTGTTGCTGCCAGACTGGATTAGCCTGTAATAAATTTCCTCCTCCCAAAAGGCTATAATTTTTCCTCTCTCAGAATGAATTGTTGTCGGATGTCAGGGATATTCAGTGCTCGTAGGTGAGGCGGCACGTGGGAGAAAATGAAAATTCTGAGACATGAGCATGATTTACAAAACCATTTAATCCAAGATGTTAGGATCAAGCAGCCCTTTATTAGTCGGGACATGGGGCCGGCCGCTACATTACCCGAGGAAGAATAGAATTGAGGAAAGGGAACAGTGACTTTCACAATAAATTGCATTTACTGGGTGCCAAGACTGCTGTGCGCAGATGGGTCTACATGCATACGGTTATAATTGGAATCCTACGCAAGATCGTTTTTTTGACTGAATGACTGGGAACAACAGGAGTGACAGGGTAACATTTTATTCCCTAGCGGTTCTTTGTTATTCTGACAGCTTGAGCTGTAATGCAGTGATTTGTGAACCGGCTCTTATACACCCACAGAATGGGGTTATATATTTGGTCTTTGTCTGCTCTGAGGCAACATTTTCAACTTATCAGTGAATTGTCAAACCCTTGATTATATGAACTAGGTGTGTCAGAGCGCAGACAGAGCTCCTTTGAAAACTGATGAGGGTCTCTGGGAGCAGCTTTAGATCTACTGTTGTACAGAAAATAGACCAGATTTTATGATTAATGGAATCTAATCTAAAGAGTGGGCAGGATGAGGTCGGAGAAGCAAGAGAACAGCACCAGCTAAACCAAGGACACTCCGATTTCCTTTACCAGGAGGCAGTCAATGAAATAACCTGGCAATTTTGAGCTGTTTTTTAATGTTTCGTATCCAACAACCAGAGTAATGCCTTAGATCAGCTTCAAAATTGTATCAACTCATTCATCAAAACAGTCGCAGATGCTTTAAAAGAGATGCTTTTGTTTCCCACAATGTAGTTAAAGTCCCCATGAAATCAAAATTGTTAGTATCAATATGTTAGTCTTAAGGTTATCTATAAGGCAATGTGCTCCAAAACAGTGACAAAATTCGCATTTAGAAGATATAAGCATTCAAAGCTTGCAGTTCGTCACTTCCGCCAAAACGGCTCAACAATTTTTTTGACGTCACATCGTACTTCAGCTTCTCATCAAACTTTCTGTCCAATCAAATGCTCTCTAGAATCCGAAGCGGCCGCCCCCTACACTATAAATAGACGCTGAAGCCGCGGCTGAAATCGGTCACTTGTCCACAGAATTAGTATTTTCTGTACAGTGAATGGCACGTAGTGCACTATATAGGGGACAGGGAACGATTCAAACAGTGTAAATATGCTTTTCATTGAGGAAAAAAAATAAATCTGGTTTCGCGCTGTGTCACGCTAACCACCGCACCGCACACACGCTCCGGTCCAGAGACACGATAGCACGGAGCGGATCACATGCGCGAGTCGGCGCAGACCACAAAATGTATCGGAGCTATTTTAATTCTACACAGAATGCTATATTTTATAGCAATATGGATGAGATTGTGGCTGGCATACCCTGTCAAATGCGGCTTTACGGAGCTCAACGGCTCTGAACGGCTCTAGCCCAAGCTGTGATATAAACGAACGCTATTGTCTATTTTTTAAAAGGGGCGGGGCTGCTTGATATGTCCCACCCTGTCTTCCTGTTTCAGTTAAAATGACGTCAACACAGAATAACGCTGCGTGTTTCTAAGCATTTCAGGGGACCTTTAAGGTGAATTTAGAAATGCAATCAATCAATCAATCAGCAATAATATTAAAAATAAATAAATAAATAAATAAATTACAAACTTAAAAAATATTTAAAAATGCATTGAGTGGCGATCCTGTTGAAATCAGAATATCACAATTCAGGATATCAGAATTCTTAGGCCTCGGCTAAGGTCAGTGTACAAAACTCTACCCTCAGGAAAAATGGGATCCATGGCAGACTAGCAAGGAAGAATCTAGAAAACACTAAAAACCTGTCTCAGGTTTGCATCTGGATGATCCTCAAGAGTTCTGGAACAATGTGAAGACCAACAGATGAATTGAAAAGTGAATGTTTTGGGAATGAATGCATCAGTACCTTGGATGCCTTGTCGTAGCTGAAGGAACCATAAATTCTGCTGTGTAGCAGAGAATGTTAAACCATCCATCTGTGAATGCTAGCTGAAGCACAGTTGGATCATGCAACAAGATAATCCAAAACATAACAGCCAGGACCTAAAACATCCAGTTCATGTTCGAAAGCCTACAAATATCACTGAGCTGAAACAGTTCTGTGAGGAGGAGTGGGTCAAAATTCCTCCACAGTGTGTAACTGGTGAAACTGTTTATTTGCAGTTATTGTTGCTAATGGGGGTGTAAACAGATGGAAATACTAGCCATTTAGCCAACATTACATTTATATATTTTTATTTTTTTATTTTTTTTTTTACAAAAACTATGTTCAAATTACTCCCCTGTTAATGTTTCATTTAAAAAAAAGAATACATTATTTTGAAAAGTATATACCTACAGTGGAAAACCTCAGAGCTAGCATGTGCTCGTTTTCTCTGTTACTTGCAGTGTGTTCAGAGAATTGTACAGAATTGTTCATGTTTCAGAAGACACGCAAGGGGAGGGTGTATTTTGACTTAGAAGAAAACAGTTTTGTATAGGCTATATGTCAAAATAGCATAAATATTAAGCTTGCTTACAGCCTTGTTATACTACCAGTCATGTGGGACAATAACAGCATGGCATTTTATACCAGTGTAAAGGGAATTATGAATGAAACTTGACAACAACAGATCCTATATCAACATACTGACAAATAGAATGCCCATAAATAATGTATAATTGCCAGTACATGTCAAGTTTTTCTTGCGATTTTGCCGTCTGTCATGTGTGCATGTAGTTTTCATGGATTGTCTTTTCATACAGACTGTCTTCTGGGGGTTTGTTAGACTAGTCGGTTATTTACATACTTTTGTCTATTTTATATACTTTTGTCTATTTTATACTTATGTCCAGGGGTGCACATAAGTTTTTCGGTCTGGTTCTCATGAGACTACCTAGAGATTTGGTTTGGTGCTCACACTGCAAATAATGTGAGCCATTAAATATAACTATAAAAAAAGGAAAAAATAACAATTGTGCTTTATTTAATTAGGTTATTTTTAAAATAAAATAATAAACAAAAAATAAATAAAGTATGATAATACTATTATAATTTAAAATAAAAAAATGAGTATTAAATAAAAATACAATAATTGTATAGTACACTTAAAAAAACTACAATGCTAATATTTCCATTTTCAACTTTTTCCTTTTTTTCTTTCTTTTTTTTTTTTATGAATTTTTAACATTTCCAAACCTAAAACCAGCTCACTTTTATTTTGGCGGGTTGCCGGCAAGTATGCATTGCCGGTTTTAGCGCTGCTGACTGAAGCACGTCAGTGAATGAAATGTCACAGGTCACAGTTTTACGTTTTACGGTGATTGTGCATTAACAGCAGTCTAACAAAGAGTGAAAAATTTAAGGGGGTCTGAATACTTTCCGTACCCACTGTATGTGTGCAAATGAGCAGTCTGAACTTATTTACCACGTGCATTTTTAATTTTGGTCGCACCTGCGCACCACTTATGTGCACCCCTGCTTATGCACATATAGAGTTAGTAACATAGTTACGGTTAGCAGCTTACAGTATAAACAACTTAGACTTACAACTTACAGTATAATCGGAAAACAGATTTATCCTAAAGTCTGATGATGTGAGGACTCCTCATTATCAACATAACTGCACACCTTACACTTACGATTTCAGGATGACTAACTATATTTCCATTTTAGTTTGTCTACATAAATTTGTTCTTGGGGCACTTCTTAGAAATTTTTCCCATTAACAATGTTAGAATTTTCACCCTTCCAACCACAATAACCCACAGTTTAGCCAACCATAATCATGTTATTTTAATTTGCATACTGAACTGAATTAGTCATCTTTCTTACATTCATTGTTTTTTATTGCTTTATTTATTTTTTTTTTTGCAATTTGTAAAATGCAGAGCATCGAGAAGCCACCATTAAGGTTTCAAATAATCTATAATTAGTGCCAATGTCAATAGTAGTTAATGTGGTAAGCTAACTAAAAGTTAAGATCAACAACAATCTAACGAGGGGGGTGGGGGGGCAATCTACTTGGTTTGAAGGTGACTTCATGCATTGCTACACTATTGACAATAGACCTTTTTTGCCTGTGAAATTTCTCTAATGTAACTGCACCTTTACCAAGCAAGAGCTAGAATCTCTAGTTTTTTGGGGTAGACTTTTTCTGACTTTTAACCAGTAATCACCTAAAATTAGCCAGAACACTTGCTGATATACCACGCTGCAGCATATTATCTTTATCGATAAAAATGAACAAGACATAGTCCATAAAACAGATCTAAATCATAAAGCTTTCAGTGTGAAGCTCAAAGGAAGCACAACAAATATGAAAAATAAATTCCAGATGGATGTTATGGAAATCCCACAAACACATTGTTAGAGTATAATGGAGTTAGAATTATCAGTTAACAGCAGTAGAGGTTAGTATTTATCACCACTGTTATAAAACAGTTTTCTACAATGCAGATATTCTGCCAAGCCATTTCTGCAGTCTCTAAAATGAAACATTCTTATCTCAACGTTCAAATTAAAAACTCCAGTAGAGCTCCAACCCCTCCTCCATCAGAAACCTCCAGAGGACCAATCCTAGAACAGAGGCATCTCCTCACTACCTCTGAGCTCTGCTGCCATCTGATTGAGTTAAAAACATCCCCTTATCTGGGAGCTGGGAGAACTCCATGTGTCTGCTCAGACCAGAGAGGGGCTGGGCACAACGTGTCCAGTTTGGCACGTCTGAGGCAGGCTGCAGCACTCATCTGACAGGGCTGCATGCAGCAGACGCTGCACAGCTAATTAGAGAAGTGTTTATGAGAACAGCGAGGAAACGCTCTCACTCTGGGAGATGGAACGCAGGGTCAGTTCTGACACACTCCATCAGTGCGGCACTGCTTGGACTCGGAGGTACATGGAGAAAATGAGGAAGAGAGAGAGAGAGTGCAAGAAGAGAGCAAATTTTGTTCCTGGGCTTGCTGCAGAAGAAGCACTAGTGATGACAGACATCCTGTGTTTGTAAGACAGTGATGAGGCCAATTAGGAGCTTCAGCTGTTCAAGACTGGCTTCAAATTAAATATAGATGAATTAGGAGAACATGATTAAAGAAAATGACCGGTTGTATTCTGAAGATACATACAAAAGGAATAATGAGATCAGTTTCAAGATCCAGTCATCTTATATAAGATTCAAAGAAAGACACAAATTTGGAAAAAGGAACTGTTTTAAATGGTCGGCCTGTTTCTGTCATTGGTCTCACAGTTAGAGGTCAAGCCAATCTGCTGCAAAGCAAAAAAGGAGCTGGATTAAGGAAACTAATTCTCCAGAATTTGTATTGTAGATTCAAAATATCAAACTCAAAATATCTCCTCTTATGTTCCGCAGAAAACAGGAAGTCATACAGGTTTGGAACAACATTATTTTAATCTCTTTAATTTATTAACATTCAAAATTAATGGGTTTTAGAAAGCTGTAGGTTGTTATATATTTATATCGTTTTCTGTAATATTTAGACATGAACGCAAGTCAAATTACAGCACGCAGTGAGTGTTCAGTTTACTTTATAGTACTTCACTAGTCATTCACAAAAAAAGATTTACAGTGCATGCTCTACCAGCTAACATTGACATGATGCATCAGAGGACGTCAGAGAGACGAACAATCACAATGCATGTCATCATGTTAAACACTTTCACAGCATCTGCCGTGAACAGAAAAATGCTCCTGCAGTTGAATTTGAGCTTGTATGCAGTATTTAAAAATACTAAACACATTCATTCACAGTTATTTATTAAAGCCCATAACCAGGTTGCACTCAGTAGCTTCTTATATATATACACACACAGACACATATAATCAAAATATCTTTTCTACTACTTTTCTTTTCTACTACTTAAAGGCACAATATGTAAGATTTTCTTATTAAAATATCCCAAAACCACTATAACAGTGTTATATATTTTGCTGACTTGTGTACTTACATTATCCCAAATGTTTCGAAGAATGTTTAAATCCAGATAAATCTCAGATGCCCCATTCTATTTATGACATACTGACACAAAGGACAAATGATTCACTGTGAAGCTGCTTTGACACAATCCGTATTGTATAAAGCACTATAGAAATAAAGGTGACCTTAGAGTAGTAATATGTACCCTTAACATACTACTATGAACATTTCAGATGTAAAAAATGGCACAAAGATGTCCTACTGAGGGCACTGGCCCAGTGACAAGCTGCTGTACCCCAAAGTTACATTCAATGGGACAGAGCTGTTTAAACTATTATGAATTATGTGTAGAAATCTACTGAGCTTTCTTCTGAGTTGTGTGAAACTTTTGCAGTTATTACAGAGAAAAGTCACTGTAATGCTTAAAAATCTTTAACCAAAACAGCTACAGTCCAGTGGAGCAACAGACCCACTGGAGTTTCCTTCCTCTCATGCATCTCTCTACCAACCATTTATGAAACATATATGATATTGATTTAGTCCATGTGTTTCCATACCTCCATCTCCCTGACGGCCTCTTTCTGATTCATATGTGGAATGCATTGTAGCGTGGTAGTGTGGTTTATGATGTGTTTGTACTCGGATATGGGGCACAAGAGGAACATCTATCTTCTTTTTCCTTTGTGCTAGTGTCTTTGTTTACCGTTCCGTGTATATTTGGCTCTCAGTGCTATTGAGGAACAGAAGCATTTCACCGGATCTATAATGTGTGTGCTCTGTCGATGTATTCTGCACAGTTGGTTGATGGGATTTCATTGTTTAGAGAGTTTACCTGGAGTTACAGCAGAGCAGAAGCATCTCTCTGTTGTTCATAAGGACCTGCAGAAGAACGAGGAAGGCCTTGGCACGGATGACTGAAGACGGACTCTCCAGAGAGCGGATTATCTTCATAACAAAGTCCTGCAAAGAGGCATTCAAGCCGTTAGCGGGCATGCATCATTTAAAAAGACCGGGAGGTCTCTGGACATTTAGTGTGGCATAAGCCCCAATTGTCTGGCAGTAATTTGACAGGTGCTATCACTTACACAGCGAGGTGCTGGAGGGGATGGAAAAGCCCCCCAAAATGCACTTGATATAAAACAGAGGTTAATAAGCTAATGAGTTCCACAGCATTTAGTGGGCAGCAAATCAGGAGGAATTGATTAACTTTCACTATCACCCTAATTGGGGGGGAACTGGCAAAAGCAAAACAATCCGAAACATTAGGATTAACTACAGCTCGAGAAGGGGAGTTAATTAATTTCAAACGCACCAACTGTACTCTAGGCATGGATTGTAATTACATCAACAGTATTCCAAGCTGCACTCCGAGATTGCGGCACTTCCTTACCCAATTAGCCCAGCCGCTCTGCACTTCATTGAAATTTAAATTCTATGCTAGACAATGTATGAATAAACACGCAGCGTTCTGGACTTCTATTCGTCAGGGGAATTAAGCAGAGAAATCCACAGCAGTTTATAATTGGTCCTGAGGTGATACAGTAAGTTTTAGGCACTCAAAAGATTGTTTTGTTTTTTTCTTCCCCCTCTAATATTCAGAGTCAAATTGGAAATTTACATGCAAATGAATACAGGTCAAAGAAAATTAGCATTGTACTGTACAGTGGCATTTCAATCAATTTCTACAGGCCATTTTCCAATTGATTACTGCCTCGGATAAAGAGCAAAGAGTCGTCGTACAATGTTTTGTTCATTCTTGACATGCTGCATGGCCTGCATTGCTTCACGGGCTGCTGGCTACATCTAGGAGAAAAAACTTTTGATACTTGGAAATTTTTTTGAAGAATTGTATGGGTAAAGAACTGCTTGCAAAGATAATTCCTTATTAAGACTGGACATAATTGTTGAGGTAGTTTGATTAAATGTAGCTAAAATACACTACCACTCAAAGGTTTGGGGTTAGTAAGGTTTTATTATTATTATTATTATTTTTTTTTTAAACAAACACTTTTATTCAGCAAGGGCACTTCAAATTAATCAAAGGTGACAGTAAAGACATTTATCATCTTACAAAAGATTCTTTACAAAAGAATTTTTTGTATTTCAAAAAAATGCTGTTCTTTTGTACACTTTATTTATCAAAACATTATGCAGCACAACTGTTCTCAACTTTGATAATAATAAGAAATGTTTCTTAAAGACCAAATCAACATATTAGAATGATTTATGAAGGATCATGCAAGACTGAAGACTTGAATAATGGCCACTGAATGAATGAATGAATGAATGAATGAATAGTATTATATTAAATATATTAAAATAGTCATTTTAAATGTACAGTTTTTACTGTATTTTAATTAAATAAATGCCTTGGTGAGCATAAAAGACTTTTCAAAAACATTAAAAAAAAAAATCTTTCTGACCCCGAACTTTTGAATGATAGTGTGGAACAATATTGACACAGAAATTACAGTTAACACTTTAGCTTTAAGCAATGAAATTTGTTCCACCTCCATTATAAGAAAATAAACAATATCACTATAGCTATATGTAAACACTATGTGATGAATTAAATTAAAAATCCATATTTCTCAATTAATTTGAAAACTATTGAAGAACTACAGACAACAGAGTAAAAAAAATAAATAAATTCCTAAACTCTTCTGCCAGTCTTTCTGCAGGTGTTACTAACAAAAGAAAGAATGCTGAGTGGCAGTGAGGCACAGCGGCTGTCAACGCAGCTGCTTCAGAACACCGTATAGTTGCTGAGATGAACAAAAATGGTCCGATCTCAAAGCTGTTGACCGATGAAGTGCTGCCAGTACTTAGAACGATACAGGCTGTCAATAATGCAATGCAGAGAGAGAGAGATGGCACAGGATGTACAAAGTGTGTGTGCCAAACTGAAAGAAATCAAAAACTTATTGGCAGAACTTGTTAAAAAATAAATAAATACATATACAAATAAAAATGCTGCACTAGATGCAGCATTTCCTTCACATTGGACATTGAAATGCTAAACTCCTGGTGCACTGGCATCCCTGTTGGGAGGGTTAATGTCAAACATAAGGAAATTATCAGAATTGGACTCGGTAATGTACTGAATAGAACTGTAATGCCTAACGAGTTCTAATACATACTGGGCCAATCTATCATAAGTCACATGCAGCAAAGGAGACTGGGGGCAATTGTAACACTCTAAATTTCATGTTTATATTATTTAATTTTTTATACTATTACTATACTTTTTTTTTTTTTATGTCCGATATATTGCAAACATGCATTCTATCTCAAGATTGTTGGTTAAAAGCTACAAAATATGAATCATAGATGCCAACAGTGTTGCTGGTAACTACTATACCGGAAGCACAAAACCCCACACTCTCAGGGCAATTGCACGGATGCTCCCCTGTTCCAAACTTAACTCAAACTTAATCTCACCTAAGATTTCACATGCTATAAATCACTGTGTTCCACTGAATTGTACTGTATGCAACACAGCACACCTGTCCTTTCCGGTTTCCCTGCTGATATTCTTCTCAACTATTTTTAACACTCTCATTAAAAGTGAAAGCAAAGGGAGTGAACGTTTTTTGAATGCAAAAAAAAAAGAACATGAGAGAAAATAAACACATCAATCATTAAGGTGCATGTTTCTTTCACACCACCACTGTATTAATATTTAAATATATAAAAACATGTTTGTATATTTCTGATAACTATGAATTATGCAGCCACGTCAAATCCCAAAACCTCATCCTAAACATTGCCAAGACTGATAAACTATAGAATTATTTATTAAGACTGTACACACTTGGTTTACATGAAAACTTTAGAAAACCTGCTATAAACGTTTTGGGGAATGTTTGGTCTGGACACCGGCATCCTGATTACAAATATAAATATACTTGTACATGTATAGTCCATTTGAAAATGTTTATATACTGTAGATGTTTACTTCTAAAAAGGTTTTTTTTTTTTTTTTTTGCAACTATGTTTGGAAAATCTAATTCCACCATGAAAAATATACATGATTTTATTAAACATCCCATTTGGAATGGATTTGTAAATAAATAATCCACTAAGAAGGTACTTGTCCATAATTTAAGCAAATGACAAAATGAAGTTTTTTTTGTTTTTTTTTTGCATGTGTTTTTATATGCTATACATACCCGGTCATGTACCAGTCTGTGGGAATGTGCTCCTGATGCCAACATGGCAGCGAACATAGTGAGCATGTGTTGCTGGACACGGCTGATGCCTGACACCAGACAACTGAGGATGCTGGGTAATCCCACCTTGTCAATCACACTCTGGAAGGCCCCCGCAGATTGGCGTGTTATTTTACACAGAGCCTGGAAGGGCAGATAAAGGTAAGACAGGTGGGCTGAATACAGAATCTTCAATACTGCTGCTTTTTGTTACATAATATTTATTTATTTAGAGGAACATAAATATGTCATCAAAAGGTTATACATTTTTAATACCGCTGTAGAGATGAGGTTAAAAAAAGGAAACAACTAACCAGTATCATGAAATATACATTTAAAAAACACATGCCCAAAAGTTGATCATTCTTGTACAAAGCTATTGTAAAACACAAAACAAGTTTCATGAATATAGCTGCAAGTGACAATCAACGGGTGTGATAATGAATAATGCATTTGGACAATTAGATGACACAACTACCATGTATGTTTCCAATTTTTATGTGAGTTTACTACAATGTCAACCATTTTGAATCTCCACTGATACTGTAAGTTAGTGTTCTTTACAGCTTACAAAAATAAATGCTGATTCCAAAAGAGACAACACGCTTCATAAAGGAAATCAGAAAATATGATTTCACAATGATGTAAAAAGTTCGGACTTTTGTTTGAAAGTTAGGATTTCTTATCCTATCCTAAGATGGCTAAGATAAACAACATTACAACTGCAGCTTTCATCTGTCATTCACAATAACAAATAAGTGGCTGAACATAAAATTTGCTGTTAGTCCCCCTCGCAACAAGAAATCATGAAATGAAATCCATGCTTTCTGGGTTGTTATAGTTATAGGCCAATAAGTCACTATGGTCCAAACCCAACAATATTTTGGCCCATATTTGCTAAAAAAAAAATATGATTCAAAATTGTTTTGATAACTTGTGACAGGTTTTTAATTGCAGTGCCCCAACTGAGCAAAACTGCACAAATTCACCTCAGAATGTCCTGAAGGGCAACTGGTCAAATTGGCCAACCCCCCTCTCCAAAATTTTATTGACATATATCTTCATAACACTTAGACAAAACTTAAATGGAACAACATTTCAATTCTTGACTGTACAGTTGTGAAGACATGAAGGAAATCATTTACGGTCTTATTATAGCACCACCTAGGGTCAGACTAGGGCCTGACAATAAGAACTGCCCTAAAATACACCCAGGACAGTTGATGCAATTGTCACTGGCTCAATGGGACAAAAAAAAAAAACAAAGATGATGAAAAAGTACATATTGGACCATTGCAGTTACACTTAATAACACTATATTGAGCAACTATAGACCAATATCAAATCTTCCTTTTTATATGCAAGATTATTGAAAAGGTAGTTTTTAAACAGCTGAACAACTACTTAAACTCAAATGGATACCTGGACAATTTTCAATCTGGTTTCCAACCACATCACAGCACAGAGACAGTGCTCCTAAAGATAATAAATGATATTTGCTTAAATTCTGATTTTGGCAAAATATCAGTGCTGGTACTACTAGATCTCAGTGCTGCATTTGACACTGTCGACATTAACATACTTCTAGAGAGACTGGAAAACTGGGTTGGACTTTCTGGGATGGTCCTCAAATGGTTGAGGTCTTACTTAGAATGGAGAGGTTATTATGTGAGTATAGGAGATCATAAGTCTAAGTGGACGTCCATGACATGCGGAGTCCCACAAGGCTCAATTCTTGTGCCACTCTTGTTCAGCCTGTATATGCTTCCACTGAGTCAAATAGTGAGAAAGAACCAAACTGATGATACCCAGGTTTACGTAGCCTTATCGCCAAATGACTACAGCCCCATTGACTCCCTCTGCCAATGCATTGATGAAATTAACAGTTGGATGTGCCAAAACTTTCTTCAGTTAAACAAAGAGAAAACTGAAGTCATTGCATTTGGAAACAAAGATGAAGTTCTCAAGGTGAACGCATTCCCTTGACTCTAGGGGTCAAACAACTAAAAATCAAGTCAGGAATCTTGGTGTGATTCTGGAGTCAAGCCTTAGTTTCAGTAGTCATGTCAAAGCAATAACTAAAATCAGCATACTATCATCTCAAAAACATTGCAAGAATTAAATGTTTTGTTTCCAGTGAAGACTTGGATAAACTTGTTTATGTTTTTATCACCAGCAGGGTGGACTATTGTAGTGAACTCCTCACTGGCCTTCCCAAAAAGACCATTAGACAGCTGCGGCTCATCCGGAACACTGCTGGCAGGATTCTGACTAGAACCAGAAAATCTGAGCATATCACACCAGTCCTCAGGGGCCGGTTGCACCAGCTGGACGTACACCCGGTTGTAAGACTAGGCTGGACGTAAAATGCGCTTTAAGGCGTGCGTAGAATTTATACCCGTTGCACCATCTCGGCGTAGTGCTACGTCTGAGACTAAATCTTACGCCTAGTCAGAGGTAGGTGTAAAGTGAAAAGTCATGATTTGTTCGGACATTATTAGTTTTTAGGATTCATGTCTGTTAGTTAATTATTACTGCAGACGTGAACTGTAATGTTTAAGGTCTTTTCGGGCAGGTTAAGCGATATCAATCGCGAAGCTCAGTGTAGAGACTATACCACACTGCCGACAGTAATTGACCTAATAAAAACTATATTTCTGTACAGCATGCAATTATGCAGTAAAATATTACATATAATCTGGTATTATAAAAAAAAAACTGTACCATTCGACATATTGCTTTTCAAGTATTATAAGTTCTTGGAAATATTTCACGTCTTTAATTCCATTCATTATTTGTAGCGTGCCTGCCATCCAATAATCACAGTAAGTTTTGTGCTTTGTTACTTTTAATTAGAAATAAAGTATCAGCTTTCAAATTCTGTCAGTTTTATCACAAAATACAAACTATAAATGAGGTTTTTCAGCCACAGAAATACGCCAGTAAAACAATGTCACGTAAAGTCACATTTACCTCAGGAAAGACATTCATTGTACATAAACTCAATAGTCAGCTAGAAAAAAATAACTCTAGAGAGAAGCATTGTATTACATTCATTATATTACATTCACCTGCTGCCTTCATTTTTAATGTTCGTTTGAAGAAATCTGTCATAGGAATGTGCAGGGAGACTTCAGATATAAAAAAACTGCGGACTTGTTAGAAAATGTTTACTCAATCAAATCATGGCGCGGTGACTTCACTTGTTATGGATGTCTTGAGCAATTCAGTTTTATATTAGTAGTTGTAGCCATTGCAGTGTGAATGTCTCAGCCATCACTGCAGGAGAATGTGTCAGAGTGGACTCGCATTGTCTACGCCGGGCATAGTTGCGCCTGATCGTAGTTTTAGTTTGTACAACAGATGTAAATATTTATCATAAAGCTGGACGTTGCAAAGCCCAGCGTAGGGCTTACACCCAGCTTTTTTACGTCTAGCTGGTGCAACCAGCCCCAGGTCTTTACACTGGTTTCCAGTTACATTTAGGATTGATTTTAAAGTATTATTGCTCCTTTATAAATCACTCAATGGTCTAGGACAGGGCTGTCCAAACTCGGTCCTGGAGGGCCGGTGTCCTGCAGTTTAGCTCCAACTTGCCTCAACACACCTGACTGGAAGTTTCTATGCCTAGTTAAGAGCTTGATTAGCTGGTTCAGGTGTGTTTAATTAGGGTTGGAGCTAAACTCTGCAGGACACCGGCCCTCCAGGACCAAGTTTGGACAGCCCTGGTCTAGGACCTCAATACATTGCAGATATGCTCACTGAATATAAGCCTAATCGACCACTCAGATCATTAGGATCATATCAGTTAGAAAAACCAAGGGTTCACTCAAAATAAAGTAGGGGTGCTCCGATTGATCGGCTACCGATCGCTATCGGCCGATAATGGCTTGGGAAGTTCGGCTTAACACAGCAAAAGAGAAACTCCCATTCACAAAATTCAAATCACAAATAATACTACTGATGATAAAGAACGGGTAGAATGTTAACCACTTTCGTTTCCTTATCTATAAACTATGATAAAAGTTAATCAGCATGCATTGAATAATCCCATGTTGTAGCACAAAAAAATTTAAAAAATATTGCGACCAAATCATGTGCTCGTGCGACCAGCTGAGAAAGTTAGTTGCAAAAGAGCGACCAGTGGGAAGAATGAGTCTGGAGCCCTGTATAGGCTATACAGTGCATAGAAAGCAAACTGGTGCTCTTCCATTTCTTTTGGTGTATGACTCCCCCTTGAGTCGTAAAGCACAATAATCGCGGTGGTTAGATCAAATAATCGCGATTAGACGGTTATTTAATTATCGCGACAGGCCTAGTGGGACGGCTGAATTACACTCTTGCGCTACAGCGCCACAGTGGTAAAATCTCATTATTGCAGACCCTTACATTAGGTAAAATGAGATCAAACTATTCTAAAAAATATGGCGTCAATTTTTGCATTGTAATTGATCATGTTGAATAGTCATTTCAGCCCTAATCATGGGTTATGTAGTTTTTCCACCACAAATTCCAACTCCACAAATTGTATTAAACACAATTATAATAAAATTAGTTTAATTAATGCGAATAGATGGGTTAAAGAAAAGCATATACAATTAATTAACAACCTCGGAGCTCACAAGTGGTCTGTATTTTAAGGTTTATCAGTTATTGTTAAAAATGGAACTATGGAACGCTCATAGAGTGCTCACACAAATACGGGAATGTTTGAATCAGCTGATACTGGATTGAACCTGCACTCGGTACAACAGAAAGGCTGGCATAGTTTTTAAAATTCAGGTATCAACTTGGTAACAAAGTACCAGTAGCTACCACAGCTGCTTTGTAGCAGAATTTTGTATGTGCCTCATTTTTTAAGTTTTCATTGATTCATGTCACTTTCCTGTTTAATACTGTGAATCTGCTTTGAAACGATCTCTGCTGTATAAAGTGCTAACTATATGGGGAAACTAAATTATAGGCAAAAAACATAACAGTGTATAGGCTATACAGTGCATGAAAAGCAAACTGGTGCTCTTCTGTTTCTTTTGGTGTACGACTCCCCCTTGAGTCGTAAAGCACAATAATTGCAGTGGTTAGATCAAATAATCGCGATTAGACGGTTATTTAATTATCGCGACAGGCCTAAGTTATAATACTCTATAAAGGCCGATCTCAAGCTGATGACACACCTGCTGTGAGAGGTTTGGCATGACATGCAGTGGCACAGTCTCGATCTCTGTCCGTAAAATAATTATAATGCTGATGGTGAGGTACAATTCATATTTCTTCAGTAAATAACTTTATGTGAGACGTTATTTCACAAACCTGTGCACAGTTCACACAGGAATTGCCACTTGCACAATCGAGACAGTGTTGCATCGTCACTAAAGTCGTTTAAACACATGAAAGATTGTATTACTGTACTGTGTAAAAACAGAATCACAATGCTCAAAAAGCATTTTCAGTAACAACGTTTGGATTTGAAATCAAAATTTATTAATGTTGTGTTTGTGGCAAACAGCCGCGGATCAGTAGCGAACCTCTGTGTGAAAGCACAATGAGTCTGTGCTGCTTCTGCACTGCTTGTGTGGTGTCACCTAAGAGGGGAATTCCTCCCATTTTCAAAAATGAAATTCAGGCCCTGAATGAATGTGAAAAAAAAATGAAAAAATCCTGACTGGAGCATCACTACAAATAATTCTACATGATAAAAAGAAGGCTTCAAAAAGATTGGTATCGGTGATTGTATCGGCAGATATTGCTTCCTGTGATCGACAATCAGTGATCGGCCCAAAAAATCCTGATCGGAGCACCCATAAAACAAAGGAAGTCCGCTTTTAGCTATCATGCCACCCGCAGTTGGAACCAGCTTCCAGAAGAGATCAGTAGTCATATTTCAGTAGCCATATTTAAATCCAGACTCAAAACACATCTGTTTAGTTGTGCTTTTACTGAATGAGCACTGTGCTACGTCCAAACTAAATGTACTGTATTTTATGTACCATCATTTTCTATTCTTAACTGTTTAAATTCATTTTTAAATCATTTTAAAATTTTATTTTTTATTGTTGTGATTATTTTTATGCTTATTTTAATTCATTTTATGTAAATCACTTTGAATTACCATTGTGTATGAAATGTGCTATATAAATAAACTTGCTTTGCCTTGCACCAGAGATAGGCACTCGAGTTAGTGACTCGGACTCGAGTCGCATTTTTATAGACTTCATACTTGACTCAGACTCGACCTGAAATGACTCCAGACTTGACTCAACTCGAGGAAAAGGACTCGTGAACATTTTACTTTCAGCTCCGTGCGCTTTCTCTCTCTCTCCGGACGCGCGCCGGCACCAAGTTGACCAAGAGCTACGGATGACGCGATTATTTTAACAACAACAGAAACAACAAAACTTAGCAGAAAACAACAATGGTGAAAATATAGTTATTTTTCATACTATCTATCTATCTATTTATATCCTATGACTCTGAGTGTTCAAACCAGATGTGACAAGACGTTTATCTACATTTAGCATTATTAATCTGTAGGCGAAGTACATTTCAAAAGAATCATGTAGGCTAATTATAATTGGGAAAATTGTTGTTAGATGGCTAGGATAGAACTTAAACTTTGAAATTGCTAGTTATCTTTCTTTTCTGCTCAAGATGAGAACGTTTTGATTATTGTAGCTACATGGTTTTAAGATAATGCTTTTAAGTAGGCTAAAATATTAAAATAGTATAGATTTCAGGAGGAAAACCCTGAACAGAAACATTGTTTTTTCTGTCACATGGCCTCGCATGTATCTAAATGTAAAAATGCAATACATACTGAAATAAATGAACTTTTCCATGACATTCTAATTTATTGAGATGCACCTGTATAACTAATATTCAAAAGGCGGACGGTCCGCATCCGCACCCCGGCATCCATCCGGACCGCGAGCCGTAACACAGCACCATTTTAAGTGAGCAGCGCGTCAAAACAGCGCAGCGGATCACATAACAAGCACTCAGTGTCTTTTATGGTAAATATCTTTCAGTGCTATATCCTCTAGTATTTTTATCAAAAGCCAAACGCGCTTTCTTCAAGCCCTTTCAGCTCCGTGCGCTTTCTCTCTCTCTCCGGACGCGCGCCGGCACCAAGTTGACCAAGAGCTACGGATGACGCGATTATTTTAACAACAACAGAAACAACAAAACTTAGCAGAAAACAACAATGGTGAAAATATAGTTATTTTTCATACTATCTATTTATCTATCTATAATGACTCTGACTGTTCAAACCATGTGACAAGACGTTTATCTACATTTAGCATTATTAATCTGTAGGCGAAGTACTTTTTATCACACGCCAAACGCGCTTTCTTCAAGCCCTTTCAGCTCCGTGCGCTTTCTCTCTCTCTCCGGACGCGCGCCGGCACCAAGTTGACCAAGAGCTACGGATGACGCGATTATTTTAACAACAACAGAAACAACAAAACACAGCAGAAAACAACAATGGTGAAAATATAGTTATTTTTCATACTATTTATCTATCTATATCCTATGACTCTGAGTGTTCAAACCAGATGTGACAAGACGTTTATCTACATTTAGCATTATTAATCTGTAGGCGAAGTACATTTCAAAAGAACCATGTAGGCTAATTATAATTGGGAAAATTGTTGTTAGATGGCTAGGATAGAACTTAAACTTTGAAATTGCTAGTTATCTTTCTTTTCTGCTCAAGATGAGAACGTTTTGATTATTGTAGCTACATGGTTTTAAGATAATGCTTTTAAGTAGGCTAAAATATTAAAATAGTATAGATTTCAGGAGGAAAACCCTGAACAGAAACATTGTTTTTTCTGTCACATGGCCTTGCAAAGTTGAATTGAACAGTACGCACAGCTGAACTCTGTGTTGAAACACCCTGTTAAAATGATGAGAATCATGTGTGTTTAATACTCACAGATATAGCGCTGACCCTGAGTGCATCCACTGTGGAGTGTGTGAACAGATACCAGAGTGCAGGTCCCACCTCTGCAGTGATGAATCCCTGGGCGTATTGAGACTCACGGCTGCACACGTTCTCTATGGTTTTGGCAGCCATGTGGTTCACCACCAACTCTTCCTGAGAAACAAGAAGAGAGAGAGAGAGAGAGAGAGAGAGAGAGAGACACTTTAATATAAAGTCAGTTTAGTTAATGAATTAATAATACATCTTAACAATTCATTTACATATTTGTTAACAACTGTTCATTATTAGTTCATGTTAACTCAGGACCATTAAATAATATTAACAGATACAACTTGTGATTATTTTTATGTTGAAATGAACATTCACTACACTGAAAACAAAATAGTGTGGGATTTAGTTTGAAACAATTTCTGCTAAGAAATTACTTTTAAGAAATTGCTAATACATACAAAATAATGGCAAGTAACATTGAATGAAACATGCAATTTAAAAGCAGAAAGACTGAAATTGTATTTTCTTGTAAAATACATCCAATAATCTAATCAACTCTGTAATGTTTAAATCAAAATATAATAAACTTGCTCCACCTCAAAAACAAATTTTGGTTGATGTTACCAGGACCTCCTAGTTTTCAACTATTTCCCTGTATCCACCTCCACCATTCTATTATGTAACACCCACTTTTCAAGATCCAAACAATTCCCCATGGCTAAAATCAAGCCCCATAAACATCAGATTACATAAGTAAAGTATATTGGGTTACTAAGAGCATTTCATGCAGACTTTAAACGCAATTGTACTCTGAAAAACGTTAAGCATTACATTCAAAGACATGCGTTCATGAATTCATTTGTAAGTGGGACACACAGACCTTTACGAATTTCACGCAATTACATCATGACCTAATAGTACCTCAACACCCTCCAAACTTGAGTGAAATAATTTCCTTAAATTTCACACCACAGCGAATCTCGCTCGGAGATAACGAACGCTGGCTGTGTTTTTATGTATTCGGACCCCTGTCCTTGAGCGTGTCTCACTGCAACCGTATCTGGTGGAAATTAAACATTTAACAGCATTCAACAAACGGCAAGCATGCAGAGTCGAGTGAGGAAAATAGCAAATGGAGAGGTTGGGCATATCTTAGAGGCGCAGTTACACTGTGCACTGCTGCTATGCAATATGGATGCCTTCACTGTAATGTAGTTCCTAGACCCCCGTCTCAAAGTTAAAAGAAAGTTCAGCTTAGTCCATGGAAGAGGTGCATTAATACACATACTGTATCTTGGAGGCAAAAAGTAGAAAGAACTCTCAAGTAGAATATTCTGACGCAACACAAATAACAACAGCTACTCCAGAGTCCCTGGGCCTATCGTATCTCTTTGTGCTGGAGTCTGGCGGTCTGGCTTCGTGGAGGCTTTAGGTAATGAACTAGAGCTGCCACTACCTAGAACAGGGGAAATGACTGACAGCTGCTACAGGGCGCAAGAGGTGGGGAGGAGGGGGGTGCTGAGCGCTTTCTTTTTTTCTTGTAGCACAAGCCTTGTCAAAAAGGCATAGAAAATGAAACTAAAATCCACCAGCCAGAGGTTTCTCAATAAGAATTTAAATTCCACAGGACAAATATGCTCCGTTGTAGGCGAGTTTGTGCTTTTTCAAATGTACACAGCTAGTCTATTTCCACTGAGGTCTGAGTAAGATGCTTTAGGGATCATCTGACTGCAGTCGAGGGGAGAGTGTTTTGTAGACTGCCCTGACTAGATGGACTACAAATTACCCACAACTAAATAGAGCACATTTCTCATCTGTTTTTCATCCATTTTCAAATAAACAACTCCTGTTTTAATTGTTTTTTCGAGTTCAAATTCTCGCATGTGTTTTCATGACAGAAAGTGGTTTGGGGACCGTGTAAAGTCATTGGGTGACAGTTGCTGTCAGCTCGTGTAGTGTGTGACCCCCTGTTGTGGATCATTTACGTAGTGTTATGTAGTGTGAACACCACAATGACTTCAAGACAGACAGCAAGTCATGTAGTCTGAACAGCACAGCGATCTGCCGACATTTAAAGTCGTGTAGTATGAACTTGGCTTGACCAGCCAAGGATCCAGACTAGGGAGTCATTACCTATGTTTCCATTCACCTATTTTTATGCAAATTTTGGGATATCGCTAAAAAAAATGCTGGATGGAAATGCCAAGATGCATAAAAATTATAAAATGTGTAAAATTGAGTCAGATCATTTGTTCATCCAATAAGAAGAGATGTGAATATGATGGAAGCACAGCATAAAGGTAAGTTTGTCTGAATTAATGAATAAACCGCTCATTTTAAAATCTTCCTGGTCTAATGACATTTGTTATGATTTCAGCTTCGAACATTACAATGCACATGATAACTTTCATTAACTGAAGTAAATCCACTTCACCAGCTAATTACTCTTCAACAGTGATGCTATAGAGCCACCGTAAAAAGCAAAGTTCAAATACTAAATTCTAAAGATGGCTCCACACCTGTTTCTCTGATGCATAAGGTCTACAATCACCTCCCATAACTGTCTCATATGATTGTGTTCCCAAACATCAGGCATCCTAACACAAGATAACATGACAGCGCTTACTATTGCATTTTGTCTGCGCGCTCTTCTTTTATTATAGAGGAGAAAAGAGCCACAGGCTTCCCTGGTTGCAGCAACTTCTATTTTTATTATTATTACTTTGCGCTAGTTTCTCAGGAAGTGACCATTTTATTTATCTTTATAAATTGAAGAATCACTCAATAACAACTGATTAATGAACAGGCATTTTACCACATAGAGTATGACTCTGACGATTTAAGTTATGTAAACTAGGATGTTTTCTTGTTGCACTTGTTGCTCCGACCTAAAGCATACAGTACCATCAGATTAACGATTCCTGATTCATTTCGAATTCGACATAACTGAAAATGAATCACAGTACAGTAAAGAAGTCAAGTAGGAACTCAGCAATGAGCAATTCAGTCCTGAGTCCAACCATCTATCTATCTATCTATCACCTTAAAATTATGAAACTTCAAGATTATAAAATCATTTAAAACTTTCAGACAACATAACACAATGTCAGATTAGGCTGCTAATGTACATACGTGCTTTGATCCACTAAAAATTCAGTTTGCATTCATTTATTTACATAAATACTAGGGCATTTTGTCCAAGAACTGTCCATATAGCCACTTTATAGCAAAGTGTGAGTGCATATACATACACACTAGGGGTTGAATGACTTCTGATTTTTTAAAGTGGACTTTTATGTGATGAAAGTCGAGTCGAAGCCGACTAGTCGCTGATGACGTCATTAATGAACAAATGAATATGACACAGCGCAGCCCACATGGCTATTGCTCCTATAACAGCTCATTTTTATCAGGGTCGTTATATTTCTCACAGATTTCTGCTCGTTCTAAATCAGATACAGATAAAGTAGCACAGTAAAGATTACATTCATATGAATGCATTAGTGAGAGCGATTGCGTGTGTGAATTAATTCTACCTGGCAGCGTCTCTACTAGTAGTGAAGCTGTGGGATTTAGTTATTAAGAAATATATGCTTGAACTTTTCAGTTTCAAAGCTATTTTATTGAGAAATCACAGAACAGTGTTGACAATAGGCTACATTTCCGCGCTGAATGATTCTGTGCATGTGATGTACGAGCTACTGTCTGTAGCCTATGTGTGTGCGTTACAGTGCAGCAGCGCATTAGATTAGAATGGCGATTAACTTATCTGTACAATAAGCTGTTTAAAACTCCTAAAGCATTCTCCTGTTCAGTTTCGAGCATCCAGTAATATAATCACACATGTCTTGTGGAGCGCTTTCAGAGTATGCATTTATTTGTCATTTTAACTGTTTGGAAACGGAGCGTAAATGTGGAAGTCCTTCAAAGATTTCTTATCCTGTTGCGCCCTCTATAGGACCAGCGACTAGTCGACGTCAAGTTTAAAGCGTCATGGCAGAGCATTGAAGTCGACTAGTCGATTAGTCGGTGCAATCCCTAATACAACACACACACACAAAAAAGAAGCCATTTGTCAATCAAACAGCACTTGGATAATGAAAATTGTCTGTACTATGGTTATTTCTTTCTTATTTCTTTATTTTACTTTTTTCCAGTACATCTGATATCTCTTTTGAACATACAAATGACTTGTCGTTGAAACCTGTCACGCCAATCCTGGTTAGGACACAGCGTAAGCCAGATACCCTGACCAAATAGTGCCACTCATATATGCCATGTACTCTGCCTGACTAACCTGATTTGATGCACACAAGACTTATTCTTGTATATATGTTTATATATAAACTTGCAGCTGCCTCCCAAACCCACACAATGTCAGACTTACAGGGGCTACGAGGTGAGGACAGCTTCTCACCAGAGATCTGTCCTCCAATCCCTGCCTCATTCTCTCTCACACACCTCTGCTGAGCTTCCCAGCTCGATTCTTGCCTCGGGCCAAGCTCAAGCCAAACTTTACTGAATTTATGTATTTCTCCCAAATTCTCTCTCGCAACATCAGCAGTCAGTAACTCGATACGGTAACAGGAGGTCAAACCTAAACTAGTCCACGTTTGTGAAAAAGTCGATGCACACCGAAACAAAAACTGAAGATGGAGTGTTAAAAAGTTTAACAGCAAGTGAAATTATGTAATTCCTTTAAAACAGATTCACTGTAGAGACCTGCACTCCCGCGGGAGTACCGCGTGACCCGCGGGACCCAACGCAACAGGGTGCGGCGCGGGACAACTCTTGATGGGCGAGTGCGGGTGCGGGCGGGAAGAGACTCGTGTGTGTGTGCGGGATGCGGGAGAATAAAATGATTCGCGGGACTCCCGCAAAATAGAAATTATCTAAATATAAAGTGTCTAAAACATATAGATTGTTATTTATCTGTTGTACAAAAGCAAAAAGAACAACTAATATTAACATTAAAATGATTGATATGCGCAAGCTAGGCATAGTTTCTATTTATAGCCCGTGTTTAAAGGGTAGCGCAATGTAGCCAATCTCAGACTCAGCTGTTTTTTTTTTTCTGGAACACAATGGCCAATCAGAGGTGATTAAGTTAGAATCTACTGGCCACAGTGCTGAAATTGCGTGCTCACGAATCCTCTCATTTTAACACATGAAGTGTAGACATTGTGAAAGATTCATTGTGCATACATTTATTGTGTTATAACAGAGCTTTATGAGATAGAGATTAACTGAGATGTCAGCTTTTAGTGATAATAAAGGAAGCGCTGCTCGCATTCTGCCATGCCAAACCATGCACGCAGCAGCCCATGCTTGCTTTTCTGTTAAAAATAACAGTGGTTTGTTAATCTTGATGCTTAGCCTAAATAACAAATATTTTATCGGGAGTGTTTATGCTGGGATGTTGTGGAGCTTAGGAGATGTTACAGAACCATTTAATGTAAATTTCTTCGATGTACTGAAAAAAGTCTATATAGATTACTTTTATGCGGGCTTTTGCGGGCGGGAGCGGGACAAAACATGAATGTCGCGGGCGGGAGTGGGACCAGATAAGATATATTTCTGCGGGAGCGGGCGGGCGCGGGACAGAATCTTGCGGGAGCGGGACTGAAAAATCCGTCCCGCGCAGGTCTCTAATTCACTGTCCTAAATGCAGGAGAGTTTAGACTCTCCCAACGTATTAACACAACTAAATGTTTACTTTTTTTTTTTTTTTAAGAAAAAGTGGTGGTTACATGTGCAAAACCCATTTACACA
The DNA here is from genome assembly GCF_001515625.1 of Sinocyclocheilus rhinocerous. Classification (NCBI taxonomy): domain Eukaryota; kingdom Metazoa; phylum Chordata; class Actinopteri; order Cypriniformes; family Cyprinidae; genus Sinocyclocheilus; species Sinocyclocheilus rhinocerous. The sequence continues at coordinate 1,395,634 of NW_015639777.1, read as the reverse complement.
ATGCTTACCACCCAAATTTGTGTCAGGGGTCCAAAAGCAGTTTGCATTAATTTTGACAATATATTGTATATCACTCCAAACAAACTTTACAGTGATCTGAGATTCTCAAAGGTCTTCCTTCAGTGTTCGGCGCAAATGAAAACTCAGGGGCAATGTCACAATAAGTTACATTAAAAACATATTCTATTCTAATGTAATTGTTTCCTCTTTTATGCTATAGAAAACAAGCATTACGTAGTAAAGAAATTATGCTTTATTGAAAAAGGACATGAGTTTGTGCTTATTATTGTTTATCATTAAAAAAAAAACAATTAGTAAAAGGTATTAAGTTAGACATCCTAATATTCCTCATATATGCAATGTAATAATCATCAATATTACAGTAATAATCAAGGTTGGGTTCCACAAACAAACTAATAAATAAATAACCAATAGAAATAAATAAAAAAATCCTAATAATTTTTTTATAAATACAAATAAATTTTTAAAATAAATACATTTCAGTCATGACAACTCTCAGGATAGTTTGGCATGGTAATGGATGTCACAATGTTAATGTGAGACTTGCTACTGTTAATACATCCTCAGACAAGCAGCTGTAAGCATGTAAGACATGCTGCTGCTGCACATATAGCATACATGGAATTACCCACAGCAGATCTTTATGGGTGGAGCTAGGGGAGGTGGAGGGTTTCTCATAGAGTGCTGCAAGACTTGCTAACAACAAACACAGAACCAAACTATTTAAAAGTTGAGCAGCAAGCTCATTTGGCTGCAGAATCAGCAGAGGTCAGTCAGCTTGTGCCACGTTGTGATGATGTCATTGTTTGCAGATTGCATTAAGAACAGTCTGTGCCACGTTCAAGAGAACTGGGTTCTTTTTCACTCAAAAGACTTTCAGTGGCCTGAGTTTGGTTCACTTAGATGATCTTAAAATGTTTTTTTTTCCTCCTCATTTTATTATCTGACGGGTAGGGTTGCACAATTAATCAAATTTCTAATCGCGATTACAATTACGGATGCCACAATTGAGTAATTGTTCAAATTGGCAATCAATCATTCAAAGTCCACTTATGTTATTCTGAGTGCTTGTGATTTTTTCTTTCTTTCTACAGGTTATCTTAAGGGTTTTTTCCATTGTTTTAATTTTAGTATAACATTATAATATCATCCATATTTTTACTTATTATTATTATTTAAAGAAGAAACCAATCCAATGTATAGTTGACATTTGAGGCTTAATACTACAGAAAATCAATATAAATATTTCAGTTAAGAGTGCTTTCAGCGTGTTTATTTTCATATAAAATATGGCATGCAGTTGCTTCAAACAATGGTATAAACATCATTCAATGTAAATTGTGATCATCGTAATTAATCATCACAGTTACAATTTAAAGGGAATGATCAACAATTATGATTTTATGAGCCCTACTGACAGGTGAATATCTGTGATCACTAAACAAATAATGGTGTGGACAAGTTAAAAGTTGAAATTTAATACACAGGGTTAGAGGGGTTTGTTCACATAATATACAGCAAGTATGAGCAATAGTAGTTCAGTATAGCAATATATATACTATATATAATAGTAGAGCAATAGTGACGATTGCTGTTGCAAGCACCACTAATTATTTTAATCTCAGCCCTGAGTGTCAGTGGCATTTTGCGACCATCTGGGAAACCATTAAAGGGGTACATTTACCTGTATGTTAAACTATGCTGATTGGGCTTGGGCGGCGTTATGCAAATCTTCCCACATCGTGACATAGACATGTCTAAATTTAAATCGCATCATATGACCCCTTTAAAGAAAATTTTTCGTTATGGAGTACAGGTGTTTTCTATGGCTAAATACACTCATTCAAGCCTACTTTACTGTGCGTGTTTGTGAGAGACAGAGATTATGTAAAGCTTACAGAGGTCATCTCTGTGTGGCTCCTTCTAACAACGCGAGTGTCTGTTTGAAGAAGCGGCACACCTGGTCCTGAGTAAAGACCTATGTAATTGCCTGAGCCAGACAGGCCTTTCATTAGTGTGGTCTCACTGTTTGAGCTCTTTCTGTCTCTCTCAGCATCAATCCATTCAGTTCGAGGCATAAACATTCTTTTATTCCAGCTAATCTGGTCTCTCCCAATCAAAAAGCTGGTCAAGACACAGAAGATGGAAGAACCTCAGTTAAGTCAACATGAAACAGCATTCACGTATTGCTTCCATAATGTGACACCTTCTATTACAACTTGAGCTGTAATAAATATTATTTCTATGAAAAAGTTAATACATAAGAACAATAATTTTACAAAACTGTTATTAATATTTGAAAAAAAGTTATGTGGTGCAGCCAAAGTAATGCAGTGCATTTAACATGCAGTTGTAAGTTATATTCAGAGAGGCCTAAGCAGACCTCTATAACCATTTGTTATGGTCAGTATGTATAGGGTAGTTCAGGCTGTAAAATATCTTGTGCAACTCCTCAAAAACATAATGATAGTTAAGAAAATATTTTATTTATATATTTATAATTATATAGCAAATTACATCAAAATTAAAATTAATTATGTGCATCCAATTGTTAGTTTGTTTGTTTTCTCCCAAATACTTACATGAAACCAACACAAACATTTGTTTGTCATCAGTGTTGGGGAAAGTTACTTTTAAAAGTAATGCATTACAATTGTGTTACTCCATTAAAAAAGTAAATAATTGCGTTACTTTTTATGGAAAGTAATGCATTACGTTACTTTTTGTCACCTGAGCTGGACTTGCTTATTAATTTTTAATCAAATAAATAAATAAAATTGTTTGGCAACTGTAAAGGCCTTTTCACACCAAGTGTGAAATGAATAAGCCTCAGGCTGAAGGAAGTGCCTCTGCACTAATAATTTCTCTTAACTTGGGGACAGAAGAATGAGAAAACAAAATGTTAATGTTAGGAAAATAAAGTATCTAGCGTTACTTATTTTAGAAATGTAACTCAGAAAATTTCTTGTAAATTTAAAAGTAATGCATTAGTTACTTAAAAAAATAAACTGATTATGTAACTTGTGTTACTTGTAACACTGTTCCCATTTCTAAGGAGGCCATATAGGCTAAAGGCGGTCGCACACCGGATGAGAAGCACAGCAACGCGTCTACAACAATTCTTACAAGTACAACACGACATAGCTGGGAGCCGCGGACAGATGCCTGAACGGCGGCGCCGGTGTGCGTACACTCATAGAAAATAATGTGTTAGAATTTTAAAGACGTGGCGCGACGCAACGCTGCGCTGTGCTTCTCGTCCGGTGTGCGACCGCCTTAAAGGTCAAGTAAACATCTCAATGTATTCCAGTGGATACTTATTTTTAAATTTATGCCTATTTGGACTAATATTAAGGAACATTTTGATTCTGCATTTTGGTTTGGGGTTTCTGTACTTGGTTGTCACTTTTTCACACGTTTAGGGAAGAAGAAAAGTGAAGAATTCTAAGAAACTGAATAAATAGGGTTCTAGCATCCCTGATGCTTGGACCCTTAAACAGCTATTTGGCTAATGGTTAACATTAACAAGATATACAGTATACACTACTGTTCAAAACTTTGCACTGTAAACCTAACAGATACATTTACCAAATGAAACCATTTCACTTTACTCAAATATACTGAAAAAATCATTGTACTTAATAAAAAAAGTTATATCACTGATTATATCAAGCATAACTCAAACTGAATGTGTTACAGCAAATTTCATTTTCTCAGCATGCTGTGCTTCAGACTGTTAATGGAGAGTAAATGTTAAAATTAAGAGTTATTTTGTGTTTTTGCACAAGATTAACATATGGGGAGTAATGGCTGCTAAAAAATTTACTTCGCCATCACATCATGTGGGGGGGGGGGATCAGACAAGTGCAGCCTTGGTGAGCTTAATTTAAATAAAATCATAAAATATTATTTTTTACAAAGGCAATCATGTGGAAATATTTGAATAATGTACACAATGAATCATTCACAATTTGATCAGCAATGTGTATCATTAAAGTAAACAGTTTTCATTTCATGTAGCACTTAAACTGAGCTTTTCCAGAAGAAGAAGAAAAATCCAAATCACACATAACACTTTGACAGCCTTCGGTAACAAAGTTACGTAACCTTCGCAATCAACACACACTCCATGATACCAGTCCCCAGGGTGATGCATATCGAATGGCTGTTCGTGACCGATTCAGCAGAGCGTCTTTGCTAAACGTGAAGAGAGAGCGCGTGTGGAGCCGCTGAGCATGTTTGATTACGGAATGACGGAGATCAGAGGCAAAACCACATCGGTATAAACCGCATCACAGATATTCAGAGTCATAGAAGGGTCAGCGCGCACTATAGTGAGACATTACAGGCAGAGCTAATAGGGAGGGGATGGAATATGCACAGTATGTGTGTATGTAATAAATATTTAATGGAAGAGTAGTGTGATGCCCAGTTGCAGCCCAAGGCTCTGCTACACGCCACTTACAGTGAGCACAACCCTTTCATCATCCACGCACATGGAATCGCACACACACAATCGCGCATGGCTCTTCCAGTTGCAGTCTGACCTGAAAACCTGTCTGCATGCTGCTCTGGCTGTCTTTCTGAATTAAGAGCACTCTCACTCTCGATTGAGCACACAATATTCTCCGGCTAGCTCTGTTACTCTCATCTTCTCTCTGTGTGTTATGCACTTCTTACCCTCCCCCAACCTTCTCCCATCATCACCCCCTGGCCTTTTTTCTCCTTCTCCCCCTCCCTCCCTCTCTTTCCCCCTCTCTGATGTCTTGTTTCCTGAGCTCAGCTCTCTCTGAATCAGCAGAGGTTCTCAAGCAGGTCAGTAAAGCGAGGCATTACAATTTACTGCCTACATCAGCCTCAAAACACACATGGATTTATTACTGTACTCGCATGGCGCTAATGTTGGGGAATCGGTGGAACTGAATTAGCCCGTTTCTTTCATGGCTTTCCAAAAGATGTGCCGTTAATGTTTGCGGGAAGTAATTAGCAAGGCAGCATCGGGGAGGCATGCCGGCATCTGGCCGTTGCCTCAACTCCGATCGTGTCGCTGTCAGTCTAGACCTGCTTTGGAGAGAGTGATCAACTGCACAGCCTGGTGGCAGTGCTGCTGGGAAGAAAAGGAGAGAGGGAGAGAGAGCTGGGGAGTAACAGTGCTGGAGGGCCAGTTCTCTCTCCGATTACTGAGCTTATTACTGCTTATAAGCCATGTATCCTACAATAGAGGTGCATTTTTCTTTCTCTACTGGGCTTCTTCTATCTCTGCCTCTGTGCTTTATGTTTGTTAGGGGTTGCACTGATACTGATATTCTGATTGATGCTGATGATTATTTGCATGTTACGCTGGACAGCTGATGAATGGACGATTTCATATTATTACATTATAATAGATTAAAAAACACCTTTATAATCAGGGGTGCACATAAGTTTTTCACAAGCGGCAACCTCCCCCTCTCTCTCGTGAAGCCAACAAGAAAGTGACTTAAACTGTAATTCATCAACTGGCCGCTAGAGGCTGGCTGCAAAAGGGAGTCAATCCCATAGACTCCCCATGTTAAAATGCCCAACTTTACAGCAGAAAAAAAACATGTTTACAGCCTGGTTCAAAAAATGATTTTGGTCTATATAGCTAATTTTGCCCTTCATGACAACTGTGAGGGGGGTGAATATTTTTATAACTCATCCGTTTAAATTATATTAAGCCTTAAAGTTCTGCATAATTAAGGGCGTGGCCACTTGAGTGACAGGTGGATTGCCGCTGCTGTCACCACCGTCGAGCTAGGTGGGCGTGGCTTCAGCAACCTGCTCCCACCTCTTTGCCCATTTTCGATTATCCAGGAGTGACGCGCGGTGACGCGCTGCCAAGATGGCGACGGCCGCCTCCGCCCACTTTTGAGCTTCAAAAACGCTCTTCGGAAATCTACGGGTGACGTCACGGACACTATCACTATCTATCACAGTCTATGGTTTTTCAGCCTGGTTCTCATAAGAGAACCTGGAGATTTGGTTTGGTCCTCACACTGCACATAGTGTAACCCATTAAATACAACTATAAAAAAATACATGAATCGTAGTGATAATATTGTTGCACTTTATTATATATATATTTTTTTTATAAAATAATTAAATAATAAAGCGTGATAATACTATTATGTTTTAAAATAAAAAGGGAGTATTAAATACAAATACAACTATTTTATAGTAAACTTCAAAATAAAATGCTAATATTTATTTCTTTTTTTAAAGACGAATTTTCAAACTTAAAATCAGCAGGCTTTTATTTTGGCGGGTTGCCGGAAAGTAAGTATATGCGCTTCCGGGTTTAGCACTGCTGACTGAAGCGCTTCAGTGAATGAAATGTTTTGCATTGTGCCAAAAATGGCAGCGGGTAGCCTAGATTTATTTATCTATTCAGTTTGAATAGAAATCTTATACAGTATTACAGTTTGTCGATCTAAAATGGTAATTGTGCATTAACAGCTGTCAACCATGTCGGTACGCAATTTTTTTATTTTGGTCGCACATGCACAACTGTGTACCACTTATGTGCACCGCTGTTTATAATAGAAATAACTGCATAAAACAGCCTCAAATTTGGATACTTGAATTTGCATTTGCATTGATCACAGTAACCACAGCTCATCACATTAACTACATTGGTTAAATTTTGTTAATTTTAAGCAAAAAAAAAAAAAGTTTCTTCAGATTATTAAAATGTTCTTCACACTAAGAAATGTTTAAGAAATGTTCACTGAGAGGTTCTTTGGAGAACCCCAAAACAGTTCTTAATTGAATTGCTGCAACCCCTCCACCCCCTCCCCCTTTTGGAACCTTTATTTTTAAGGGTGTATTGTGAAAAGCCAGCCAACACTGAAGCTTGTCATTTTGGACCAACACCTAGCCATTTTTGCATGCAATTTGCATCAGATAGTCAAGGGGGTGTTCCGTCTGAAGCAGAAACTGTGATGTCAGCTAAGAACTGCTTATGAAGTTTAGAAAATTGCTGATGCATCGATAAACACAACGTGTTTTTATTGAAAGCAAAACACACAACAGCTGTTGATCATCACAGGCCATCAGTTCTGAAACACAAATTTGAAATTGACCTTGAAAGTTCAAGGGAATCAGATGAACTCCAGCAAGAACTACTTCAAGCAGCTGAGAATATAAATTTAACCGCCGGCAAAAAGTGATGAGACAAAAAAAAAAAAAAGCAGGTTGGAGCAGAGGGCTAAAATTGAGCACAATCACTGGAGGGCACAACTTTTGCCAATCGTTGGCAGCTGACCAGCCAGAAAACAGCAGTGCAGCCACAGAACAGCTAGACAAACTTCAGTTTTATCACGCCCGAATTTTCCTTCCGAGCGCTACTTTCTTTTAACGCTGCAGACCAGGGGTTGTCGGCAACACAAGCTGTAGCTCCTAAACTCGCTTCTTAATGGCAGATCTTCCCCTGCTAATAAAGGAATAATGAGGCAGTCTGTATGGTGTTCGGTCCCCTGTGGAAGAGAAGCTCTCAGCACTCACAGTAAACAGTCTGTTCAGACTAGAGATGATCAGTTTGATGTCTGTCTCATGCAGATGGTTCCATTCTTAAACAATGCAGGCCAGCGTGGTTAATTGCTACAGAGACGACCGGAGGTGCGGTTACATGAGCATTTTTGCTGCAGGTGAGTGAGTATTTTTGTGTGACAGGACTGACTGACGAGCGAGCGCGTAGAGTGCCCTTGACTCGCGGCAGGCAAATAATGCCTATAAGGGCTGGGGGAGGTTCGTTATCAGACAGATCCCCCCCGCCCCCATATTCACGCACACACACTCGTGCGCACACTTACACACTCTGTGAGGACAGCATAGCAGTCTTACCCCTTCCCGAAGGCACCTCATTAACACGGTGTAGGCGGCAGCAGGAACGACCCACAATCCTCCTGGGCGCTCTTTCTTCTCTTCCTGCAGGGGAAGGAAAGAGAGTATGTGAGTGTGAGCGAGAAAGAATGAACTATTACTGAGACTCATTGGGGGAACAATTAAAAGCAGCAAAATGCAGCCACCATCATAATGAGGCTAAATAAATAAAGTCCTGTGACAGTAAATAAGACAACAGGCTCGCTGGCTCAGGCAGGTAAAGGAAACACAGCTCAAGTGATAAGCAATGATAGTGTCAATTAGAGGGAAAAGCAGGGAACGCTGCGAAGCAACATCCTCCTCTCATTTAACTTCTAATGCTTGCGTTCAGCACAGTGCTGAGACTAATCGTCAACATCAACAGCCGCTCGTGAGCAAGAGCTTCATACAAGTCAAGGCCTGATTTGGTTTGCTGTTCATATGTAGTTGCATTATGCAACGTGCAGTAGGCTGTTAAAGATCTGAGGATTGTTTTACTTAAAAAAAACAAAAACAAAAACGCTTTTTTGTTAACTGATAATTACATTTAATAAAGGTAGAAATGTTACTATGAAAATCCTCTCTAAATTAGGTAAAAAATTGAAATACATGTGCCAACAGCTTTATAACTCAAAACAGTGATTCTAATTTATTAATGCATCACTATCACAAATTAACTGAGTTATTAATATTTACAATGAAGCAAAATATGCGTGCACAGCTAAATTAATATGAGCATGAAAGTAAAACTGTCAAAGAGTTTATGTAATGTTGTATCTTTTTTTTCTTTTTTATAAAGAATTATCATTTTGCATTTTAAACTATTTATATAAAATGTATACATGAACTCAAGGCTAAGTACCAGTTTTTTGTTTTTTTTTGTCAGTTTATGCAATAAAACATTTTATAGCCAATTTAGCAATTCTGAGGGATTGATTGATTGATTGACTGACTGACTGACCGACCGACTGATTGATTGACTGATTGATTTTTGATGGAAGCAATAAACCTCTTGTAATAAACTGATACCTCTGTTGGCAAATTGTTCTTACATAGAACTTCCCAAACTTTTTCTAGGGCCATTAAAATTGATTGTCATGGGATAGCAGTAGAAAAAGGGGAAAACTCGACACCCCAGTGGCTGATAAAATTAATTTGGAAGCAGGAATCATCCTGTGAAAAATATCTCATTGGCCTCTCTTTGTACACTGTACACTATGTGCAGGTTATTAAATAAATAATTAGCATTGACTTCTGATGAACAGTTCTTTAAAAATATATATTTGTTTGTTTGATGATGATGATCCAAGCCAAACATTAAAATGTATCAATTATATTGCATTAGATGATAAAATATGTAATCATTTAGGGTCATAACCACCGTAGACACTGAGATATGGCCAAACTGATATATGAACCACTGTTCAGGCCACAATTAGTTTTCCTGACATAATTATAAACAGGTAAAAGTGTCATTTTGCTCCAAAGCATATCCCAAGCATCTATCCACATACCTAACACATATATTAATGCATAATGTGGCAGGTGTAGGGGTGAAGTCAACAAATAAAAGATGGCACATGTGAACATGCTTGTGAACAGAGAAATAATAAATGCCAAATATGTCACTACAGTTTGTTGATAAAGTGTTTGGCCATCTTCCTTAGGACCAGTCGGTTAACAGTAATTGCAAAAGTGGCTCAGAAAAGAAAAAAAAAAAGAAGTAAAAAGTAAAAAATCACCACTTGTTTGCAGATAGCACTTTGTTTTTAGTGTAGCTTATTTATCATCCATTTTGACTATATTATTTCTGCCTGTGCACACTATAAAGAAACATGTTTGAAATGGAATACTGGAAACTGAGGGTGAACAATGTTAAAGAACAAATATTTTATAGTTGTGTTTTACCGAATGACAGGCTGAAGAAAAATCAAAGTTAGAGCATGGCTTATCTTGTATCACTCCCATTCAATGTCGCACAGCCATAGTTTTCCAGCTGGACTGCCACTGACATTCATAGTGTCAACACACCTATTGCTCGCATTACACAAGAACTGAGAAGCAGAGAAAAGTCATTAGATAAAGCCAATCAAGGCCACAGCGTCCCTCACCCTCCCCCTGCGCTCAGAGCTAATGTGATCAATAAAAGCTGTGTGCTGTTGTACTGTGTGACCCTGAAAAGCACAACCGTACAGGAGAGACACACTTATATAAGCCCAACAAAGCATGTTATCAGCTAACCTCGGGTCCCTTACAGCGATCAATACAGCGATCAGATTAGGGTGAACAGACGTCTACAACACGGGACAAATTTAGGTGAAAAGGGTCTTAAAAAATGTGTCCTGGACAAGCCATCTCATCACACCGGTTGTAATGAGGTAAAATGGTGCTGTGATGAACCATTAATGGACTCCAGAGGCTGTGCTTCATTACACCTTTAGACCTCATTGACAGGCTGCTGTACATGTGCGATGCTGAAAATCCCCCAAACATTGACTTTCACCAAAGCATTGTGTTATAGCAGGCAAATGCAGTGTTACAGTGACAGACAGTAGAGGTAACATGAGTAAATGCAAAATAAAAAAAGCGTACAGTTTTCAGCGCTGATCTTAACGGTACTAAAATTCTGTCAAAGGTTAGACATGATGCACCAGACTGCATCAGCTATGAGATGGTCCTCATGTTGAGGTTAATGAGGTCTGAGAGGTTGTGTGAATCTCTCCTCATAAGGGAGCTTTTTAAATGTCATGGAATACTCAGAGGACAAATATTGCCTGTAAGACATTTATGAGAAGCAAATTGAGCTGTATTAAATTTCAGGCCATTGAACATACTGATCTGTTCTTGAGATCGCAATCCGGTGGCTAGTCCCCCTAGAAGCTAAAGTGGAAGTTGTGCACTGATCAATATTTACATCAATATAATAGACAGTCTACTTTATTTTTTCCCCTCCTTAATTTCAGTCACTAATTTGACTCATGTGAATATTGATATGTTATGTGAGTTATACTGTAGGTGATACTTTAATTAGAGGAGCTTTTATGTCCACTGGGACATTTTTGAGAAAAAAAAAAAAAAAAAATTTAAATAACATAACAACATTACACATTTGTGCCCTACACAGACTTTTTAATTTCCCCTTTAATGTAAACAAAGTGTTAAATTCAGAGAGAAAGATTCTACTTTTTCCAACAGAAAACAAACAAACAAATAAATAAATAGGGTTTTTATGTGTACAACACTGAAGAAATGACACTTTGCTACTGTACACTCACTACTAAAGTAGTGAGTGTACAGCTTGCATAACAGTGCAAATTTGCTGTCCCCTCAAAATAACTTTAACACACAGCCATTAATGTCTAAACCGCTGGCCACAAAAGTGAGTACACCCCTAAGTGAAAATGTCCAAATTGGGCCCA
>NW_015639777.1:1381305-1384030 GCF_001515625.1 Sinocyclocheilus rhinocerous | reverse complement strand
TACACATATGGTCTGTCTTATATATGTTTTTTTTACGGAAATTTATATTTTGTTACAATGGAAATAATGTCAGGGGAGCATATCTCTGCAAGAAAAGCAGTGTTACAGTTTGTCAATCAGAAATGTAAGTAATTTGACATTATGATTTGGGGTTTGTTAGGTGACATTACCAAACCTAAGAATTGTAATAATTTAATAATTCTGAAAATTATTTATGTTAGCTAATCTATGTTAGCAATTCCAAGGCTTGCTTTATATATATATATATATATATATATATGTATGTGTGTCTGTGTGTGTGTGTATGTATGTGTATGTATGTATGCATGTATGAGCCCATTGAGTTTTAACAAACCCCCTAAAGTGTGCGGTGAGTTTGGTGGGGGGTAACTGAGAATGAATTGGGGAAAATCACATGAGTGGAGGCAATGCGTTCATCGCAATATGATTGTATGTATGGTTATGTTCGGCTGTGAATGGTTCATGCGATAAATCCCGCCTCTTGTTGTTGTGCGCGTTCGCGAATCAGTCTGAATGAACAATAAAAATGGCATTAATTTAAAAAAGTAATTTAAAAAAGTAAACAACTCTTAGTAAAAGTAACTTTGTTATGTCAAAATAAGATTTAAAATGGCATGAAAATGTGATCTGTGGGAGCATGTGCTTGCAGAATACATGGGGAATGTGTATTTCCCACACACTTTTAATAAAATGTAAATTCGTCCCCCACATTTTTTTCGGGCAAGTGTGTTCACGTAGAGTTTTTTGAGGGCCAGTATGAATAAATCTAGATTTAAATGCAAAGAGACAAGATAGTCTTTGCATGACCTGACGTTTTATTTGTATCCAAAATAAAGTATATGAATAATGCAGTGCTAATTGACATTTATTACAGTAGACTTTAGAAACTACTGTATAAAATATATTCTCTGCTTTATTCTGTGATAAAATGGCAAAAAAAAGTGTTTGTACTAATAAATAAATCATAAAATTGTCATTAGGAAAATATAGGGAAGATATTATAGAATACAAATTATTGGTTACTGCCCAGTAGCAATTAAAAGTAAGAGATAAAATAATAGAACCTGTCAATTAGCCAATAATCCCCTGTATGGGAATTTTTAGTGAGCAATCAGCTTGGTGAAGTAAATCTCCATGTCTGTGACCAATATTTTCCGAGCTTTGATGACTGATAATCCAAAAAAATTTAAAAGTTAACTATTAAAAATAATAGCTTAACATAAGTTCACAAATAAAATATACGGTTTAAATTGTTACTGCCTTGAGTTATTATTTTGGAATAAATATAAAATGCGACCCCCCCCCCCCCCCCCCCCCTTTATTTAACCAAGAAAATGTGACTGCATGGGACATGAATTTACATTTAATTAAAAAATAAAAAAAAACTGAGGACTTCTCCTCATTTCAGAACACCATCGCACACCAGTTTAGTTTAAGTTTTATTTTAAAATTTGACAAGGCAGGTTATTGAAGCACAAAAAAAGAACAGTTACTTCTGTTACAACCTGAAGTGTGTCAAAAATAACATTCAAAACACCACAAATAGGTCATTTATAAAACTATTTAAAAGCACGGGGAATAAAAGAAAGATCATGTCTTTATGTTTTGCTTTTGGGCATAACATGTTCCCTACTTTGACAAACTGAATAAATAGATGCTGGAGCTACAGTCAAAAAGCTATGCAAAGGCGATGAATTGTCCTTAAGTATGTTAGTGAAGGTACATTTGGTAGCCTCACCACGCCTTTCGCTTAATGAAGGAAGAGAAGTTGTTGGGATAGGCTACCTATTATCCGACAGCAATGTTTTTGTACCCTCTCTAACTCATCAGAGGGATGATGTAAGGGAAAACGCACGGGCTAGCTGTGCATTAAACTATTTTAATGCATGACGTGGAGGCCAAGAACCACCCGACGCTAGTGCATTAAAATCATTTAATGAACAGCTAGCCCGTACATTATCCCGCTTATACCATGGTCATTTGCCAGCATTGAGAAGTTAAAGCTGTTAATGATGTTTGCAGTGCAATATTTGACCGGAAGGGTAAAAATTATGGATATTTTTGTCAGTTACGGCTCATTAGCTCTAGTATTCTGCCCGCTCCAAATCAGACAGAGATGAAATAGTGCGGTAAGAACACATTTATTTGAATTAATTATTGCATTTATTTTAGAGGTCGACTGATTGCTCGGCCGATTTTTGGCATTTTTTAATTAATCGGCATCGGCCGATTGTGCTGCAAATTAGGCCGATTTATAGGCAGGCGCACTGGCGGCCAGCTAGGTGTTGTTGCGGAACGCCCTCTGGCTGCGTGAGACGGAGCAGCTCACGCTCTGCAGGCTGCAGCAGCCGCAGCTTGTTCACACACAGCCTCAGCTAATGGCAGGGCAAAACAGACTGTTTCGAAAGTGGGATTACGTTTTACCCTACTAGAGTTGATGCCGGAAAGTTATCATATTCATAAATGCAACAAGTCATTTCAGTGTTTCCCCTGCCATTATATTAGGGGGGCGGCCTATTTATTTAAAATTAATTAAAATAATTGTATTTAATTATATTTTCTCTATAGCGCCAGATCACAACAGAAGTCATTTAAAGTTACCTTTCCGATAGAACAGGTCTATATAGCTCGTTCTTTTATTAAGCAAAATAAATAGCCTTATGTTTTTTATCTTATTTACACGACGGCATGTCATTTCGGTCTC
>NW_015639777.1:1376343-1378527 GCF_001515625.1 Sinocyclocheilus rhinocerous | reverse complement strand
ATTATATTTTCTCTATAGCGCCAGATCACAACAGAAGTCATTTAAAGTTACCTTTCCGAAAGAACAGGTCTATACCTTGTTCTTTTATTAAGCAAACTAAATGGCCTTATGTTTTTTTATCTTATTTACACGACGGCATGTCATTTCGGTCTCTACGTTATGGTCGCGCTCTCTGTATCACGCACAGTGGAGTTACGCCCCGATGCGCGCGCGCGCACACACACACACACTCTCACTCACACACACACACACAAGTGAGCACACTCCCACTCCCACTAGTATTTGTAAATATTAAGCCGCAAAACGATTCATATTTAAATGAATTCTTCGTGTCTCTGTGTCAATGAATGGTGCAGACGCGCGGTTTTGTTTACTACTCGTACTGAAGCGCGCGTGACGCTTGCGGTGATTTTAGCGTCTGCCGTCTCACTAACGAGGACATAAATACATGAACAACATCTCCAGAACTGCTCTGAGAGTCACTTCATCAGCATTTGACCTTTTCATTTGAGTAAAACTATCCTCATATCACATACACAGAAATGTAAAGGTATTCACGGCAACCCGTCGAAATAAAAGTTTGGCTTAACTTGAAGACATTGGCAGAAATATATTACTATTGCTCAGTAGAATGTAAGTAACAGGCTGCTACTACTACTACTAAAATGATTAAAACCTTAGTTTTAAGGAATAATCATACAATATTTCTTCAATGTTTTAATTGTAATATTAAATGACCTTTATTTTCAAAAAAATTTAATTTGTTTAATTTTCATTACTTAAAAGATAGATTAAATGAATGTTTTATGCATTAAAAAATGTAAATACACAACAGAATTTCTGAGCAAAAAATCGTAAGGTTATTGTAAGAATAAATTAAACTTGTTTTTTTGCTTTCAAATAATTAGACATGCTAAAACAGAATTTGGTAACAATAAAACATAAGATTGGAAAAAATAAAACATTTCATAGGGCCCTAAACATGTAATATTTGTTAAACTTTTAATAAATCGATGTTAAATTGTTTAAGTTTCATTATTATAATTAATTAGACCTGCTTTTTGATTAATACAATTTAATTTAACCATTAAAAGGAGGCCAGAAAAAAAAAAAAAAAACAGTGTCCAGTGTTTCCTATGCATTGAGTTATTTGTGGCGGCTCATCACAATATCAAAACTGACCACCACAAATAGATTTTTCAAAAGGCTTATACTTCGTTGAATAAAATGAGCGCTTCACGTTTCAAAATTAAAATGTAGCGCGGGTGTTTTTATATGAATGAATCTTTGAAAAGAACCGACTGTCTTCAGAAAAGCTTCGATGTCATTTTCATTTCGTCTTTCCTGTAATGCCTGATAGCGTTTGAAGTGTTGCCAGATTGGAAATGTCCAAGTATCGTATCAGAAGCTCAAAATTATTATTTTTATTATCGTATTTGGAAGAAAATTATCGTACACGAGTCAAACGTACAGAATACAGCTATTTATCTAAACCAACACATTTTTGACACGACCTGCAAAATACCACAATAGATAACTAGGCGTGCCGTGTTTCATTGGACGCGAGCAGTGCGACAAAATACTATAGAGACCATTATAATCAGTGACTGTTTGCACTGGATGCGACACGACACAACACACCCCCGACAGTAAACTGATGCCTCGTTCTATTTATGACGTATTAAAATGATTTTTAACACTCGCTTTGTCGTGTCCAGTGTAGACAGACTTTAGCTGTTAACTCCACATCTGAGCCGCTGTCATCGGAAGCCTGCGTGTTGCTAGATGTTGAGGGGGTTCTTGCTGTCCGGACCGCAACATAGTGCTCGTTGGCTTTAAAGCAGGGCACCCTCCTGCATTCTTACACACTCTGAGGTGTGCATGAGCTCATTTAGAATGTCTGTAATGAGCCAATTTCGTGTATGAATATAGAAGCCCTATGACTACAACTACCATCATTTGAATTGTCATAAAATTATGAAATTATCGTACATTATGGGATATTTTTTTCCGTTATTGATCGTACATCGTACAGAGGTCAAAATTACCGTACAAATACGATATTTAGCATACGTCTGTCAACACTGAGTGTTTGTGAGCAGCGCTTATTTGATTACAGCCGTTACCGGGGAAACCTCTATATCTCCAGCTCCCAAAGCGCCTCCTGCTGGCAGAGAATTAATT
>NW_015639777.1:1369558-1375879 GCF_001515625.1 Sinocyclocheilus rhinocerous | reverse complement strand
ATGAATATAGAAGCCCTATGACTACAACTACCATCATTTGAATTGTCATAAAATTATGAAATTATCGTACATTATGGGATTTTTTTTCATTATTGATCGTACATCGTACAGAGGTCAAAATTACCGTACAAATACGATATTTAGCATACGTCTGTCAACACTGAGTCTACTACTACCATTACTATCTTGTACCCTGCAATAATCATTTGCTCAAACTCACTTTTATGAAATGAATGGGGAAAAAAAAGAAAATTGGCCAAACATATCGGCAAAAAAAATCGGCCATATATCATATATCGGCCAACAGCTGCCCTGATTTCTAAATATCGTTATGGCATCGGCCAGTGAAAAACCCATATCGGTTGACCTCTAATTTATTTGAATTAATTATTGATCGATCGATCAATAGACAGAGAGAGAGAGAGAAAGAAAGAGAGAGAGATGACACGTGTGTATGAGTTATCTGCGTCTGTGCGTCTCTCTCTACAGACAATGAAGCTGTGTTTAGTTACTTCAAAAACAGCGATATTAACTCCTCAATTGCAATGCATCCAGCATGCTGAGGAATATAATGTAGCGATCCAGTACCTAAGCTATTTTATTAAAGGGGTCATTTTGTAATGTTCTCTGAGGTCCACTTATAATGCTATCAAGATTTTTTTACAACAAAATACATCATAATTTAGAATAGGCTATTTTCTGTCCTGTTTCGATCCCCTCATCTGTACGCTCTGTTTGAATAGGTGTGGTGGATTGTAGACTCGGAAGTAAACACCCACTGCTATGATTGGCTAAAATTTGTGTATGTTTGACAGCCTACATCCTTCATAGATGTACACTGCTGTAATTTAGGTTAAAAACAGAAAAATAAAGTACATATCAAACAATCTGTTATAACAGACAAATCAATAGTGACTACATAATAAAAACAATTACTCACACTTGTGTGTTGCCACATTACTGTCGGATCCAAATGAGTCAGCACAGCATCGTCTTTTAGTTTCAATCTTTCTGAAAATCCTGCATCGAATTGTGCCTTGTTTATAAACGAATCCGCAGTAAAATGAAGTGAACAAAGGACCAAGTTCTTACTGACGCAGTCTGGAACTTCACTAAAAATGAAGTTCATCCACTCTTTCCTAATGTTGGGATCAGAAGGAAGGCAATGCAAAGACTGTTTTTCCACAACTTGGCACTGCACAGCGGCGTTGTCTTCTGAGCCATCTTTATCGTTTGATTTCTGCGTAGACCTGCGTTTGCCTCTCATTATACTCTACAGGCGCAAAATTGGTGGGCGGAGCTAAACAGGCAGTGATGTAGAAGCAGGCGTTGATCTTCCTCTGCAGAGGCGGTGTTTAGCCACACTATTACGTCATAAAGTGGCACAACCTGTCGTTTTTGCAGACTGGCTTCAATATAAGCTGTTTTTAGACTAACGAGAACGTTTTGAGTTCTGAAACTTACAGGATGTTTTTATAGTACAATGACCTCTTATGTCAAAACATCAAGGGAATTTTGATTTCTCAGTTCATAACCCCTTTAATGAAAGTCGCAGGGCAGCGTTGACAACAAGTCTCTGTGCTCCTGAATGTTTCTGTGCGTGCGCAGCACAATCTCTCTCTCTCTCTCTCTTTCTCTGTGTGTGTGCGAGTGATGTGTGTGTGTGTGTGTTTGTGTGCATTGATTAAAGTAACGCATTAATGTAGAACGGTGATTAAACTGACTTGGATCTACCCGTGCATTAAACGGTTTTAATGCATACCTACCAGCCAATCAGAATTGAGTATTCAGACAGACCATGGTAAAAAAATCTTTTCTTCAAATAACAAGTCAAGAGAGGTGCAACGGATCCCAAATCTCACGGTTCGGATTATTTAACATTATCATATCACATTTTGAGTCACAGATCAAATCATTTTTCAGATGAGCAAAAAAAAATATGGTTCTAAAACATTTCAACTACTTTTCTTACGTTATCACAAACTTACCATTGACAGAAATAGTCAGCTCTACTGCCTTTCCTTTTGCATTGAAATCTTTATTACAAGCAATCCTGCTGTTCATAAAGAACTTTGTTTTCCTACCTCTACGAGTGCATCTATCATTGCCTTGTTTATCTAAAAGTGCTCTTTTCCTTTAAAATTAGCCAACAAGCCATATGTGTTGACTGTGAAATACTTTAATTATATGCATTTATGGTGCAATTGCTACATTTTCGTTTTCATATGTAGTGCAAACAATGTGCTGACACTTTAATTCAGAGCATGTATCACAGCATAAATAGACTCGGTGCGGAAACGATCTCTGCACTGCTGCAGACGCACCGCTCCTGAACGCACTGCCGTGTGCAGTGTGAATGCTTTAATCCGTTAACATGAGCGCGGAAAAAATACACACCACATACCACGCACTGCAAACAGGGTAATGTGAACCTGGCATTATGTCTGTGCGCTGCAAGTGTGCATGAGCGCACGGTCTAGTGCAAGTGACAAATAGATAGACAGACGTGATGTGTGGTGATTTGAAGCCATTTGCGTATTTTGAGAAAGAGAGAGCGCGCGCGAGGTGATTCACTCACGCTGTTTGTGAAATTACGTCTCACACAAGGTTTTCAAATTACTTTGTAAATTATTTAATGAAGAAATATGAAGGTGAGTACCTGACCTTCAGCATTATAATTATTTCACCCGCGCTGGACACAGACCGAGACGGTGCCGCTGCATGTCATGCTAAACCTCTCACGGCAGTGTCATCAGCTTGAGATCCTTTTTTTGAGATCGGCCTTTTAAAGACCGCCGATCAATCATCCCAACGTGATTATCGGCCGATAATGATCGGTAGCCTATCAATCGGAGCACCCCTAGTATGTATATATATAAACTTTTGAACAGAATGAAGGTGTGTACATTTTTCTTATTTTGCCTAAATATTTTTTTTTCATTTAGTACTGCCCTTCAGAAGTTACTTACATACCCTGATCTTCAAATTCAAAAAGTTTTCACCTCAAGGCTCTTAATCCATTGTGTTTCATTCTAAGCTTCAGTGAGCGTTTGAATCTTTTATAAGTTGCATATGAGTCCCTCAGTTGTCCTCGGTGTGAAAAGATGGATCTCGGTCATTGTTGGAAAGTGTTCAAATAAAAAAACAAAGAAATTTGTGAGACCTGAAGGATTTTACTGAAGAACAGCTGGCAGTTTTAACTGTTCAGGACAAACAAGGGACTCATGAACAACTATCACAAAAAAAAACAAAAAACAGCTGCGGATCATCCAGGTAACAACACAGTATTAAGAAACAAGCGTATGTAAACTTTTGAACTGGGTAATTTTTATAAATTCAACTATTATTTTCTTTTGTGGACTATATGTAAAGGTATTTTATGTGAAATGTTTTATTCAGGTCAGTACTAAATAAAAAATAACATGCATTTTGTCTGAGCCCTATTATCTTAGTAAAATATTTAACTTAATTTTGTTATACCTGTGTAGCAATGAGATAGAGCAGCTCCCCCAGGGGTGGAATCAAGCATTGCTTCAATTTGCTGCTCCTGAAGTTCTCGCGGATCAGTTCTGTGAACATGGCAACTGCCTGAGGAATAAACCAAACACAAATTTGTAATAAATAGTTTGATTTATAAGCGCTATAAATACGTTCAATGTATAGTTCACCCAAAATATTCACCTTCGCAATAAGCACATTTGAGCTGCCAGTTATCATATTCGATGTGCTCTATGTAAGTGCGTTGATCAATGTTTTATGTGAATAAAATCTAAGTAATACAAAGTGATTGTGTCTCTTCAGAAGACATTATTAATGAAACCACTTGATTCAAATGGATTATTACAAGCTTTATGAACTTTTGAAAGGTTGAAAATTCTGGTGGTGCAAACTTTCAATGGACAGACAAAAAACATGAGAGAACATTAAAACATCTCCATTTATATTCCCACAATTTAAGAAAAACTGGTTTTAATATGACACAGGGGTGAGCTTTGCTTCCTGTGTCTATATTTCCCAAAAAGACACTGGGCAGGAAATGTTTAATATCCAAAAGAGACAAATTTCTTACTATAGAGCATTTGATAAGATGCCACGAGTTCAGGATGACTCAATACATTCGGTCTGTTTCCCTGCAGTTTTTGGCCTGTGTTTTTTAAATACAGGTCTCATCCACAGATCTCTGGCGTTAATCATTAGCATTGTATTATCTTCTGTCTTTCTGAGTGCTCAGATGAGCAAGTATATATGCTTCTCTCTCTGCAGTCGTTCTCTTAGTAGGATGCTATGCAAATGCCCTGTGTAGCACTTTTGGCCCTGTGACGGTTAAAGTCTCATAAGTGATGACTTTCCAGGGAACAGATGTTCGGCGGCTATGTTTGATGAGTCTTGGCAGTGAGAGACGTGCAGTGATGATTCCTGTTACACAAAAAAACAGCTGCGGATCATCCAGGTAACAACACAGTATTAAGAAACAAGCGTATGTAAACTTTTGAACTGGGTAATTTTTATAAATTCAACTATTATTTTCTTTTGTGGACTATATGTAAAGGTATTTTATGTGAAATGTTTTATTCAGGTCAGTACTAAATAAAAAATAACATGCATTTTGTCTGAGCCCTATTATCTTAGTAAAATATTTAACTTAATTTTGTTATACCTGTGTAGCAATGAGATAGAGCAGCTCCCCCAGGGGTGGAATCAAGCATTGCTTCAATTTGCTGCTCCTGAAGTTCTCGCGGATCAGTTCTGTGAACATGGCAACTGCCTGAGGAATAAACCAAACACAAATTTGTAATAAATAGTTTGATTTATAAGCGCTATAAATACGTTCAATGTATAGTTCACCCAAAATATTCACCTTCGCAATAAGCACATTTGAGCTGCCAGTTATCATATTCGATGTGCTCTATGTAAGTGCGTTGATCAATGTTTTATGTGAATAAAATCTAAGTAATACAAAGTGATTGTGTCTCTTCAGAAGACATTATTAATGAAACCACTTGATTCAAATGGATTATTACAAGCTTTATGAACTTTTGAAAGGTTGAAAATTCTGGTGGTGCAAACTTTCAATGGACAGACAAAAAACATGAGAGAACATTAAAACATCTCCATTTATATTCCCACAATTTAAGAAAAACTGGTTTTAATATGACACAGGGGTGAGCTTTGCTTCCTGTGTCTATATTTCCCAAAAAGACACTGGGCAGGAAATGTTTAATATCCAAAAGAGACAAATTTCTTACTATAGAGCATTTGATAAGATGCCACGAGTTCAGGATGACTCAATACATTCGGTCTGTTTCCCTGCAGTTTTTGGCCTGTGTTTTTTAAATACAGGTCTCATCCACAGATCTCTGGCGTTAATCATTAGCATTGTATTATCTTCTGTCTTTCTGAGTGCTCAGATGAGCAAGTATATATGCTTCTCTCTCTGCAGTCGTTCTCTTAGTAGGATGCTATGCAAATGCCCTGTGTAGCACTTTTGGCCCTGTGACGGTTAAAGTCTCATAAGTGATGACTTTCCAGGGAACAGATGTTCGGCGGCTATGTTTGATGAGTCTTGGCAGTGAGAGACGTGCAGTGATGATTCCTGTTACACAGGAAGAAACAAACAAGGCTAAGCGGTCTTATTCAGCCACGTATGCAAAGTAATTCCTGCTCTAGAACGTATCATTATCATCAACAAACACACACACAAATTCCCTTCTAGAGCATGCTGCTATTATCCACATGCACATAAACACACATACACATGCTATCCTGCTTTAGAAAACATTATTGTTGACACACACACACACACACACACATAGCGCGTGTGTCAAGCTGGGTATTAAAAGGTTTAAGCTGTACAGAGGTGGCATACTGGAGAAGACCGTGGAGCAATCCTCTGTCCTGAAATCAGGTAGAAACTCAAGACTGAAGAGACTGAGCCGGATTCTACCTGAGGTCTAGTTGGCTCATTATCAAACATGTGTATTAAGCATAATTAATGCTGCACTATGCCACCAGAGAGCAATCCTATCCTTAATACAAACAAAGCTACTCTCTCTCTTGTAGTTTAATATGTTTAATCTCATTGTTCTAGTGATGATTTGCACTTTAATAGGGTTTTATGTTTAAGGAACAGCTGTCTCTGTGTATATATCTGCAGTCCATTAGCTCTGATCAACTTTATGGTAATACACCTGTGTTTGATGTCACTAATGTCACTCTGTCGTGCCATGCATATTAATTAATACAGCTCATTAGGATGTTTTATATTTGCGGGAGTACGATGAAACTCATTCTGTGATATTCAGACATAAGATATCAGAAATA
>NW_015639777.1:1365446-1366899 GCF_001515625.1 Sinocyclocheilus rhinocerous | reverse complement strand
GCTTCAGCTTACCTTTTTTGATAGCGTCTAAGTGCGTTGATCAATGTTTTATGTGAATAAAATCTAAGTAATACAAAGTGATTGTGTCTCTTCAGAAGACGTTATTAATGAAACCACTTGATTCAAATGGATTATTACAAGCTTTATGAACTTTTGAAAGGTTGAAAATTCTGGTGGTGCAAACTTTCAATGGACAGACAAAAAACATGAGAGAACATTAAAACATCTCCATTTATATTCCCACAATTTAAGAAAAACTGGTTTTAATATGACACAGGGGTGAGCTTTGCTTCCTGTGTCTATATTTCCCAAAAAGACACTGGGCAGGAAATGTTTAATATCCAAAAGAGACAAATTTCTTACTATAGAGCATTTGATAAGATGCCACGAGTTCAGGATGACTCAATACATTCGGTCTGTTTCCCTGCAGTTTTTGGCCTGTGTTTTTTAAATACAGGTCTCATCCACAGATCTCTGGCGTTAATCATTAGCATTGTATTATCTTCTGTCTTTCTGAGTGCTCAGATGAGCAAGTATATATGCTTCTCTCTCTGCAGTCGTTCTCTTAGTAGGATGCTATGCAAATGCCCTGTGTAGCACTTTTGGCCCTGTGACGGTTAAAGTCTCATAAGTGATGACTTTCCAGGGAACAGATGTTCGGCGGCTATGTTTGATGAGTCTTGGCAGTGAGAGACGTGCAGTGATGATTCCTGTTACACAGGAAGAAACAAACAAGGCTAAGCGGTCTTATTCAGCCACGTATGCAAAGTAATTCCTGCTCTAGAACGTATCATTATCATCAACAAACACACACACAAATTCCCTTCTAGAGCATGCTGCTATTATCCACATGCACATAAACACACATACACATGCTATCCTGCTTTAGAAAACATTATTGTTTACACACACACACACACACACACACATACATAGCGCGTGTGTCAAGCTGGGTATTAAAAGGTTTAAGCTGTACAGAGGTGGCATACTGGAGAAGACCGTGGAGCAATCCTCTGTCCTGAAATCAGGTAGAAACTCAAGACTGAAGAGACTGAGCCGGATTCTACCTGAGGTCTAGTTGGCTCATTATCAAACATGTGTATTAAGCATAATTAATGCTGCACTGTGCCACCAGAGAGCAATCCTATCCTTAATACAAACAAAGCTAATCCAAAACTCTCTCTCTTGTAGTTTAATATGTTTAATCTCATTGTTCTAGTGATGATTTGCACTTTAATAGGGTTTTATGTTTAAGGAACAGCTGTCTCTGTGTATATATCTGCAGTCCATTAGCTCTGATCAACTTTATGGTAATACACCTGTGTTTGATGTCACTAATGTCACTCTGTCGTGCCATGCATATTAATTAATACAGCTCATTAGGATGTTTTATATTTGCGGGAGTACGATGAAACTCATTCTGTGATATTCAGACATAAGATATCAGAAATAG
>NW_015639777.1:1361695-1364849 GCF_001515625.1 Sinocyclocheilus rhinocerous | reverse complement strand
GGCACGGTTTGATCTTCGGCTGACCAATCAGCAGAAAGGGGCGTTTAATTCCCGCCCACATGTAGAAATCGAATATTCAAGCTGTTTATTCATTTTTCCACCCATGAACGAAAAACGAAAATTTAAGCTGAATTCTCGTTTCTCGTTTTTTTGGAAAAAAACAAAAAAAAGAAAAAGGAGCCGTTATCTCATTTTTCTACTTTCAATATTAAATCAAAAAACGAATGATCGAATGATACACGGATTCAGGAAGACACAAAATGAGATGTCTATTGATATAAATCTATATTCGATCTCTATTGGATAAAACGACATGACTACTAAAATGGCTTCTATATTATTATGTAAACTTGATACAGTAAGTTCATGAAGACTGTCAGATCAATTACAAAGAGAGTGACATACTAGAATCTCTTTGTCTAGCATCCTGTTTATCTAGTGAGTAGCTCTACATGAGTTAAAAGTGCCCATATGAAGAAACTACCAAAGTTAATCCGAATCAACATCCATTGAAGTGTGCAAATGTGTGTTCATGCAACTCCTACCTCATTTCAGTCAGTTTCTGAAATCTCTCTAATAATGTTAATATAATGTGGAAGTAAGTAAATGAGTGGAGAATTTTATCAGCCAGCATATTTTCTCTTTGACTAATTAAAAAGTTAAAAATATATATATATATTTATAATGTAAATCACTTAAACTCACATTAAGAGTTTTCCAATTTAAGTAATATTTTGACTTTGTAGACCTTGGATGAAAATGGTGTCACACCAAAAACCATATTTAAAATTCATAATCCTAACAACGATATCGACAGCGCAAGACGAAGGACACAAGTAGTGGGAGTTACCATAGAGGACATATTGTGAGATGCAGATCTGATCAACTGAGGCTCAGAGAATCAATATTATTCCCAGAGTCAGTCAGACAAATGCAGTCAAACTGTGTCTTAGACATCCAGGGTGCAGAGCGAGGGAGAAACAGAGTGCCCATGATATTCTCTCACTAGTTTCTAATCACACCGATACTCTTGTGTGCCACTTAAAATTCAACTCTGAAATATTCACTCCCTCCGGCACAAGGCGCTGCAGATGGCGATGCCTTTATGCACTGACAGAATCTGGATTTTTAAATACATTTCTCTATGAAATATATATGGCAGAAGTAACTTTAAAATGACTTTCCAGAAAATGGTTTACCATCAAATAAATAAAGAAGTGAAAAAAATTTAAACCGGCTCATCCCTGTGGTACCTCCTTCAGATGGCTCCGCTGTAATTCTTAGCAGTGTGTAATGGGATTGGTCAGGGGAAACACTGTCAGGCTCTTCTGAGAGTAACTGTGAATTTAGGCTAGGGGCACGGGGGATTGCCGGTGCCAAGGACAATGATTAATTTACCACTTCATTAGACTAGTGTTCAAGTATTCATGGCGAAAACAGGCACAGAGGGTTTCAGGGAGGATTAGAGAGCTAACTGAACGTCAGAGGGAGAAGGACCCAAGCGCGCAAAAAAAGTAAAGCAATTGAAATTTTTCTGAGGAGACTTTTCTGCTCTACCTGTAATTCTGTAATTTCCTTCCTCCTGCATCAAGCCCCTGTGCGACATTTCTATTTATAGAGGCTTTTATGGTTGCCATGACAACGAATTAGCCCAAGTTTCTTTTAGATAATGGATACTGCCAGTGGGTGAAACTTATCTATGAGGATGCTCTTATTGCAAACCTTCCAGCATGCACAAAGAACACTCATTACAGCTCAAAATCCTTATTGTGACTTTCATT
This sequence comes from Sinocyclocheilus rhinocerous, assembly GCF_001515625.1. NCBI lineage: Eukaryota > Metazoa > Chordata > Actinopteri > Cypriniformes > Cyprinidae > Sinocyclocheilus > Sinocyclocheilus rhinocerous. Next base: position 1,363,068 of record NW_015639777.1, on the reverse strand, counting down.
TTATGTAAAATCTCTCAAGAAATAATGTACAATTAAGGCTGGAATACACTACACAACTTTTGCCTTGATTGTTGCCATGATTTGCAGTCGCAGTTGACCAGTTTCACAGAATATCACTTGTATGATGAGCAGACTCTGATTTTTTTTAGTTTCATGAAATCAAACATGCTTGCCGGCGTGTACTTATACAATGAAAGGCTCAATGCACAGATCTGATCTTCTGACCATATCTGATTGTTGTCTCACCTGTTTACATTCACTTAAGACAAGGCTTGAATACAGTATCCGTGTTTACATTAATTCCTCCCCAAACTAGTATGATTCCATTGGTGATGGCTTTCAGTGACCAGGTTAACCCTTGGGTTTTGAAACTTTATATAATTTACATTGGGTGTTTGTTTTTTTTTTACTTTAATGCACATCAGTTGTGATTATGCCAATTATACAATGATCTCTTGCCAGCATGGACAATTTAACGATGTTTTTCACTTAAAGTTTGCAGCATAAAATTTGACTGAAGGGATAAAAAAAAATTATGATTTTCAATAGCTATTTTATCTACAGTTCATTAGATTTATAATTCTGAGGTGAAAAAGTAAAGCAGTAAAATTACATTTATTTGAATGAATCTTATTTCAAAAACAGCGACATTAACACCTGGTGACCAAAAATTTGTAGTGAAGCCATTTTGTTTATAAAATTATCGGAGGTCAGGGTCTCAAAACAAGTTTCTGTGCTCCTGATTGTTTCTGTGTGTGCGCAATCTCTCACATGAGGAATAATGTACATTCATCCTGTTTTTATAGCAGAATAAACCCCGACAAGGGAATCACCCTGAAGTGGTGATCAGGGTTGTTTCCTGAAGGGGTTTATTTTGCGATAACAACTGGCTAAATGTACATTCTCCCATTTATTACATAGCTAGTTCCCACATAAGTAAATAACTGTACACAAAATATTGATTTAAGTTTAAACAGTTTATTAGCTCACTAAAACCAAGCTTGCGGGGAAAAATGGTTCCTAGCAAGTGTCTTTTAGTCAAGATGAATGAGCAACCATTAAATAAACATTTAAACATTTAATCCCGTGTCAAATTGTGCCTTGTTTGTAAATGAATCCACGGTGAAATTAAGTGACAAAAGGACCAAGTTCCCTGTCATGGGAACTTCGAACTGCGTCCTCTAGGGGTCGCTATGGGGAACGCCTCGTCGTAACCCGTGTCTGAAGCATACATTGAAAAAACACCAACTCGTTGGCCGGCGACAGCCATGACGTCACTACCGGTGCGACTATAGTATAAATAGGCGCCGGGAGCACACATCATTCTCTTCTTCGTCTTCATTGACTGTTCTGTTTGAAGCGTGCATTTCCAA
>NW_015639777.1:1349879-1360966 GCF_001515625.1 Sinocyclocheilus rhinocerous | reverse complement strand
CTGGTCTAGCCTGAATAATAAGCTTTTTATAACGCTATTTGAGCAAAATAAACAACATTTATGACACAGTTGATATCAGATTTCTTGACCAAGCCGTTTAAATAGTCCACAGTCGCTGTGGCCGCCTTCTAATTAGCACAACCAATAGCCTATAGCAGGGCAAATCGTCCAATCGAAACGTCTCAGGTTACGTATGTAACCATGGTTCCCTGAGGGGAACGAGACACTGCGTCCTCTAGGTTTCTTGCCATGCTGCGGATGCAAGCTTCAGACGAAGAAGTGAATGATGTGTAGCTCCCGGCGCTTATTTATACTATAGTCGCACCGGTAGTGACGTCATGGCTGTCGCCGGCCAACGAGTTGGTGTTTTTTCAATGTATGCTTCAGACACGGGTCACGACGAGGCGTTCCCCATAGCGACCCCTAGAGGACGCAGTGTCTCGTTCCCTACTCAGGGAACCATGGTTACATAAGTAACCTGAGACGTTCTTACTGACGCGATCCGGAACTTCATTCAAAATGAAGTTCATGCACTCTTTCCTAATGTTGGGATCAGATGCAAAGACCATGTTTTTCCACAACTTGGCACTGCACAAACTTCTTGTCTTTGGAGCATCTTTATCATTTGGTTTCTGCATACACCTGCATTTGCCTCTCTCATTATTTACTTACTGCAGGCGCAAATCGGTGGGCGGAGCTAAACAGACAGTGATGTAGAAGCAGGCGTTGATCTTCTTCTGTGGAGGCTGTGTTTAGCCAAACTATTACGTCATAAAGTGGCACATTCCACAACCTGTCGTTTTTGCAGACTGGCTTCAATATAAGCTGTTTTTAGACTAACAAGAAAGTTTTGAGTTCTGAAACTTACAGGATATTTTTATAGTACAATGACTTCTTATGTCAAAACATCAAGGGAATTTTGATCTCTCAGTTCATGACCCCTTTAAGGAATACGGTACAATCATACCTCTTCTTATACAGCTTTTCAGCACTTACATAATTATGGGCACATGAGATAATGATTTGAGATTAAACCATTTTAAATTTCTCACTTGTTTATTATTTTATAATCCATTACATTGTACTAAACAATCATCCTGGCAATAAGATGAACACAGCAACAATATTACAGTACTATTAATACTGAAGTTACTGAAATTAATAGTATAATTATAACTATAACAGAGACACAAGATGGCAAGCAGCTGCATTTGTATGAAATGAGAGAGCGAGTTTGTAAAGTGATGCCAGAGAGATGAAAGAAGTGCCAGCTTAAGATAGCCAGATGAGCAATATGTTTTTCAGCATTGCTATTGACGACTGTTGTTATCAGGGAATAAGACACCTCAGAATGGTCAGTCGTGACAATCAGAATCAAGTATTCCAGAGAGTAATAAATCTATATAAAGTCTCTGCCTAAATAAAAAGACAATACATAACACAACATGCAGAGGAAAAAAAAATATTTGAGGGTAAATGTGTCACCCTCATATATGCATGTTTCAACGTATTGTAGGTCAGATGTCCAGATATCAGATATGTATTTTATTTAAAATTACATTTAGAAGTGAAAAAATGGATCTCGTGCAGTTTTTTTGTTTGTTTTGTTTATATGTGTGCAGATCTGAATTTATTGTGCTATCGTAACAGCAGCCTTTCATATTTTGAGCCGATTTTAGAACATATACTCCTTTTATATGTCATGTGTCCCCTAGCAATGAGGTGCATGTTTCTGCGTAAGTTTATGTTTGAAACAACCTGAAAATCTGTAGTATGTAATCCTCAGTAATTTAGTGTATGATGCCCAGTTTTCTTCTGTACCCATTTACAAAATCTGTTAAGATTTTAAAAATCGTGTAGTGTATTCCAGCCTTTAGCTCAAAATATTATCTAGGAAGGCCCTCAAGAGTGCAGAAGAACCGTAAGAAAGCAGCTCTGCTTTTCTCTCGCCAAAGAGAAGCACTGAAAGAAATCGCCATGACAGGATCGGCCGCTCAGACACAGAACCCCCATAGAGCACCGGGGAGAGAGTCCGTCACCCTGAGCACTTCTTCAATACCGACCCACTGAGCACAGAAAAGTAAGAAAGAAGTCGTCGCCGAGAGAAGCTGCAAAGTTTAAGCCTGTATTGTGTGAAACACCCCAAAAACTCGGCCTTGCTAGATTACGGGGGACGGCCATTTTGTGCAGCTGTCCATGCAGAGTCTGGGTGGTACTGCGAAAATCTCCATGAACAAAGAAGTGGGGAAGTTCATAGCGGAAACGGAAGACAAACAAGTGTTAAATCAAGGATCGGCATGGAAGTTGTTTTTTTATTAACAAAAATGCATCTGTGCAGCACTTTGATGATTAGTGAAAGCTTTTATAACCCTGTTTGGATGAGATGCTTGCCTTTGTATTTGGAAATGCTGAGATAGAGATGTATAAAGCTAATTTTACCTGGCTTTAAATGGATTTCAAGTGTTTTGGATTGAGAGCTGAGAATTTTTTTTTTTTGTTTAGTATTTTCTCCTCTGAGTGGAAGCTGAGAATAAGCAAAAACAGAAATGCTACAGTGACACCTGCTGGTGTCTCTCGTTATTTTAAAAAGTGTCATGTTTTAATGTGAAAATGTCCATCTTGCTTTAAACACACAGACACACAAGTCTCACCTCTGTGACAGGAACGTTATCTCGGAGTTCTGTGCAGTGGGAGGCCATCAGTCCAATCACTCTCATCACTTTGCTCCTTCTAAAACACAAATTTGAACAATTAAATGCCTCTCATCCAGCTGTTTGTTTGATTAAAGCTGTTCCATTTTGCTAAAACCTGACATTTAAAGATAATGATATTTTATTCAATCTTTTAAGTTATGGAATCTTTCTTACGTTGAGGTCTACTTATTTTCTTTTTTACTCTATAAGTGTTTTGTTTTTTTTTCTCAACAGTATCTTGAACCACCAGTTACTATTTGGTTTAGCAACCTTAAACAGTCTATATTTGTTGACTATATTAAAATACTGTTTATTTAAATTATTAGAGATACATTTAAATACACTAGCATTGAAACGTTTGGGGTCAGCATATACATGTTGTTCTTTTTTTAAATAAACTTTCTATTCATCTAAGAATCCTGCTGAAAATTCAGCTTTGCCATCATAGGAGTAAATTACTTTTTTAAAAACATTAAAATAGAAAATAGTCATTTTAAACTGTAATAATTTCACAATATCACTGTTTTTATTTTATTTTATAAATAAAGGCAGCTTTGATGAGCATAAGAAACGTCTTTCAAAAATGTTTTTTTGAAAATCTAAAAAAATCATACTGACACCAAACTTTTAAACAGTATTATATATAATTATACCATGATTACAACACACACCCTGTGGTAAAATCACTGTAATGCACAATCTCTTATGGCATTATGCTTTACTTGACTATTTTTGCAACACTGTCTAACCACACCACATCTCACTCTTAAAAGAGCAGTGTTGAATGCTGGTTTTCAGTGTCATTTAAAACTAAAATTGTTCTGTCCCTTGCTTGATGACTGTAGTGTGAAGGCTGTGATCCTGTGAGGGGCCAGTGAGACACATGCCTATCATTCCTTCCACTCACAGACAAAGGGACTGAGAGGAGAGAGACAGGCACTGCATTTCTCTGAGCAGACACTCCTCCCAAGACTGGCGCCATTAGTGTCAGCCGAGAATACTATACTAGTTATGATCCAGTAAAATTGTGAAGGTAATTTTTACTGTATAATGGTAAATTATACAACTGGATAGCTAATGTATTGGATCAATTAATTCAATTGTTCTTTACATTGCATGTAAATCCAAGTTGATTTTGCAGAATTATATCCTGAGGAATTGTAACACTTACATATCCCAGTTCGGAGCATGTCGCATCTGTTGAACCAGCACAGGGAACTATGTATGTCAAAAAGAGAGAGAGACAAAAAAAAATTCAGATTTTGAGATGTTTCAATATATTTTCATATTTCAATCAATCAGCCTGTGATATTTTATTATATATAGTTTTTCTTTGCTAGGGGTTATTTATTTTTTTATTTTTTTTGAGGGCTCTAACAACATGATTTTATACATGTCACAGCTAAGGATAATCCCTAGTAAAGAGCTGGGAGAGTGCCTGTGTGCCATCACCCAGTCAGTGCTGTCATCACATCAAGAAATTATTTTCTGACTCCAAAATATTTGGTCACATGGCATTTACGGCTCAGGTGATTGGCTCCAGAAAAAAAACCCTGTATCCAGAATGCTCAACCTGAGCATTTGCCAATGAGATTAATGGAAATGCTAATGGTGGTGAGACACCTGGTGGCCAGAGGAGGAATGCACTGGTGTCCAAGCTACTGTGGCAAAAAAAAAAGATAACTAAATTAATAAAATAAACTCAAATGATACTTCAAATCCAAAAGAGAAATGTTATTTATCTGATTTACATTGGCTTAAAGTTTCAGTATAAATATAGAACCTTTAGGTACCACTGAAACCCAACACATTCTGAATCTATTAAGTTCCTCTGATCACAGTTTCCATTTATGATGGCTAAGGAAGAGGAAACTCATTTTCAGACAGAGGCGAAGACAGCAGCAGAAACCCATTCCTCAGCGGACACGCCATTGTTCAACTTCCCTCATTAGATGATCTACACTTTCAACCGCTCTATAATATTGCAAAAGAAAAGTGAAATGTGCACCGCATGGAACGGTTGCAGATTAAAAAGTCCTCTTTGTCTCTTTTTATTACAAAATACATTTTTATACATGAATCTAATTTAAAATACACACATGATGAGGGTGTATGAAACAACTGTTTCAGTGAGAGCAGCTGTTGGGTAAATTCTGTCATCATTTAACTCACCCTAATGTTCCAAAACCAAAGACATTCATATAAATGAAGATTTATGTCTTTCCATTGAATGTTCATGCCACCAAAACTACTAAACGTTTATAAAGACATTGTGTAAAAGTAATTCAAATGAATCAAGTTTAATCCAAGTCTTCTGAAGAAACACAATCACTTTATATGATAAACATTTAATTTAGAAGGGATGGAGGAGCAGAAAACTCTCAGTTGTCATTAAAAATATTGTCATTTGTGTTTTGAAGATGAATGAATGTTTGGTATTACATGAGGGTGAGTAAACGAAGACAGAATTTTGATTTTCGGGTGAACCATCTCTTTAAGGTATTGCATGACTAATGTCACAGAATGGGAATGTGTTGTAGTGCTACATTTTAAGTTATTTAAGACGACCAGAAGGTCAATGCCATGTATTTTATTATTACACGGTTCTCTGGAATACCTGATTCTGATCATTACACAGAAGAACACTTGAATGTTACATTATAGCAAAAGATGTAAGCTAAAATAGAAGAGAAAAAAAGTCAAAATAAGTAACCAGAACTGCAGTTAATACTGTATATATACAGTATTGTTCAAGTGTTTGTGTTGTTACTCGGCTGAATCTACTGGTAATATAATTACAATTCAATTTAAATCTGTATCGTAAGTCTTCATATTTATTATTCGGTAAGTATTTGTGTACTAAGCAGCAGCATTAGTCAGCTGATCATTGTTACAAAGTAAACCCCTTCAGTGTGACACAATATCAGAGTTATACATGATACCTGGTCATCCTGTCATGGGTTTTGTGATAATGACCATGTGACTGAAAATTATCACATTAATAGCTTGTGTTTCAGATGCATCTTACCAGCTGGGAGTGTATGAGGCGTGTGGCCGTCTCTCTGTGGTTACAGACAGTGCACAGGTAACAGAGCAGGTTGAGTTTAGTGCGTGGTGCTGTGGCATTGGCTGATCCGGCCCGGTCTACTGACTCCAGAACACCACACACCTGTTGCAGGAACTGAGACCAGTCCTCTGAGTTCAGACAGGACAACCGCTCAGCTAAGAGAGAGAGAGAGACGAAGAGATAGAGCTTTCAGCAGTAGTTTTAGTGTAACATGTTTTTTTTGTTTTTTTACCCAACCAAATGTATGAAATCATTTCATTTTCATTTGAAAAACAGTTTGCATATGTATCTTTTTGTTAAGCATCATATTTAATACATCAAGCTTTTATGGCTCATATAGCATGATATAGAAAAATATGGAGCTCATACTCGAGGAGGAAAAAAACACCTCAATTAATATTCAGAGGCCCAAACTTATGTAATTTGGTCTAGATGCTAAAATGTATATGGCCAAAAAGTAAGGTGAAATTCTGATTGTAATAAAAATGAATGAAATCTTAAAACAGTATAGCAGACTACTTACATAAAATGCATATAAATATCAGTGGTCACTCTATACCCAATAATATATATTAGTAAGATGATATTTAAAAGCGTTGTTTTATGATCAAAGCTGTGTTTTTTTTTTAGGCAAAACACATAATGCAATGCAATAAAATGATGATTGAGAAATTTACAAGATTTTTCATAAATAAATAAATTAATGCATACATACATACATAAATACACACATACTGTACACTGTAGATAACCAAGTAAGCCCAAGTTGATTCATTCTACTAATGGTTCATCTTGAAATATTACCAACAATACAAAGGTTATTCTTACATTTACCATATAAAATTCAGTAAAGCAGGGGTGTCAAACTCAGTTCCTGGAGGGCCGGAGCCCTGCAGAGTTTAGATGCAAACCTAATTAAACACACCTGATCCAGCTAATAAAGTCCTTCAGGCTTATTTGAAAACTACGTTTTGTGTGTTTGAGCAGGGTTGGAACTAAACACTGCAGGGCTGCGGCCCTCCAGGAACTGAGTTTGACACCCCTGCAGTAAAGAGTTCACAGCAAAAAGTTGTGTAGCATAACTTAGAGGGGGACATTTTTACTATTATACTAAAAGGCTTTTTAGTTCCTTAAAAATTATTTATGTACTATATTATGTACAACAGGTTATTCAGCAAAGGTTTGATCATGTTGATAATTCAGACGCCTTAGAAATTTGCATACAAAATAAATACAGTACGCTTTATAGCTTTGTGTGAGAAACAAATCTAAACTAACCTAAATTTAAGCCTTAAATAAAACAAATAATAAAAAAAAACAAATAAATTAAATTAAATTAAATAAATAAATAATAATACTCTTTCTGGGATAATAATCCAGTCATAACAGTTAATGAGTCAGTAAGCTGAACTTGAAAACTAGAGCAGTACGATTCATGAAAAATAATAATAATAATAATAATAATAATTTTATATGATCAAAAAACACTAGATCTTCCAATTTACCTGAGTGTGCTGGTACACAAAGCGTTTTGGGGTCAAAACGAACTGGAGAAGTCTTTAAAATCTAAAAACAGAGAAGCAAACTAACATCAGTATTGGTTAGAACATTGTCATATTTACACTACAATAAGGACATAGAGTTTAGACAGTAAGTCCCTCAGACATGGCAATGAGTTCAAATCCTGAAGTTCTCTTTACCTTTGGGTTATCCATGATGGGAGTCACTGTAAGGTCACTGTCTGTGTATAAAAGGGGTTTAATACAGGCGTTCATGTCACTCTGCTCCTCCTCCATAACACTGGATTCCTACGGAGCACAGGGACAACATACTCCTTTCATCCATTTAACACTGGTGTCATAAATTCAGCAAAACCCGCACCACTGTGAGCAATCATTTCAGAGCAAGTTTATCCAATCCTGATCATGGAGGGACACCTTCCTGCAGAAATTAGCTCCAACCTGCTCCAGTTCATCTGCCTAGTCTACTTAGTTCAGGTGCATTTAATTAGAGTTAAAGCTAAGCTCTGAAGAGCTGTGTTTCGATTGGCAGGGTCCCTACACAGTGTTCACTGCTCCCTATTTGCTAAGCAAGGGGTATCCATTGAAGTTCACTTCACTTGACAAACTGTGTTCATTCTGAACATCCTGAGAAGTTTGATCATTTGAGTATGAATATGTTTGTGTATATAGTACATCCAAGTGAATTTAATCTTATTATTAATTTAAATTGTCTTATTTAAAAGTGCTAAACTAATATCTGTTGGGTTATATATGAAAATAAACAATTTTGTAATGTGATAACTGATAGTATACACATCTAATATAACCAAATTACATTTATTTTCATAAACTGTGGTAAATGAGAAAAATGGCTGTTGTGATGCTTAATATGAAAATAAACGTACACATCATATATAACCAAATTACATTTGTTTTCATATTAAAAATCACTTCGTTTGGCACACTTAAATATGACAATTTATATTATTTAAAGTAATAACTTTACATTAAATGTACTTGGATGTATTATATACACAAGTATATTAAATGAAAGTATGGGCATTTATATTCTATTTCAGGGGTTCTCAACTCTGGCCCTAGAGGTCCACTTTCCTGCAGAGTTTACCTGGAGATTGTGAACACTGCAAGGGATAACAATGAGGTAGTAGCAGATTGTAATGTTGAATATATCCAGTAGATGGTGCTGTGGTTTAACAAAAGAGCTTTGTAAACATGACCACAAGCAAGCCTGAGATTAAATGTTGAAAAAGCATTAATAATTTTTTAAGGTATTAATTAATGGCCAACTGTGACGCTTTGTTGGTTTTGATTGGGCTTTTAGGGCATGCTTGTAGTTTTGGACTGCCACAAAAAACAAGTTTGTTAGGATTTAAATACGTATTTGGACACTTTCTGTTTGTGGAACATGTTGATGTGATAAAATACACCTGTGGTTACTATAAACTACAGTTGGGACTATTGTAAATTTGTCTTAGAATAGTAAAATTAGTTTTGAGTAAAGCTAGAATCATTGTTATGCAGATGTCACTTGGTTTGATGCTTTGTTATATGGAATGAAAATTATACCGTTTTAAAGGGGTCATATATGTTGCTAAAAAGAACATTATTTTGTGTATTTGGTGTAATGAAATGTGTTTATGCGGTTTAAGGTAAAAAAAAAACACATATCCAGTGGGTACATAATTACGGATTATAATGACTTATACTGTCTTTTTACACGTTGTGTTGCATCGCGCCGTGTAAACATAAAACCAAGTCTGCATTTGTGATCGGAGAAATGGCAAACAACAAGTGCTACTCTACACTGCTCAAAACTCGCGTTTGAATCATCAGTGGCAAATTCTTTAAATATAAAAAACGTACTTACAGTCTTTGAGTCAGAACAGGAATCAGTCCTCCTTAAAATGTGCTGCACACATCTGAATATTTGGGTTGTACTGTTCTGGAACAGTGTTGTAAATACAACTTAACCACTGATTTCTAGTCGTGTCCTCTTTTGGAAGGCCAAACAAAGTAGTTTCGCTTTCACAACGAAACACACCGTGGGCTAGAGTGAGCGGAGGCCGGCGGGCTAGAATGAGTGGAGGCCGGAGGCCTAGAGTGAGTGGAGGGCGGTGGGTTAGAGTGAGCGGAGGGCGGCGGCCTAGAATGAGCGGCGGCCGGCGGGCTTGAGTGAGCGGAGGCTGGCGGCCTTGAGAACGGCGCGGCCGGCAGGCTTACGGCAACCACATGTGACGACCCGGGCTGGACTCCGCTTCGTTTGTAACACTCCAAAGAGAAAGGAAAAATTTAAATTGCATCATATGACCCCTTTAAGTGTGGCTTAAGAGTTCAAATACGTTTTTGGGATGACTGTATGGTTTTGTTTGTGAACTCACTTGAATTTCAGAGCCTTTGTCTTCAGTCTCTCGAGCTGTATTGCTTGTTCTGGGAGTTGGTCTGGAGCTGTTTGATCAGAGATACGAAAACTACTGAAATATGCTTGAATATCCTGATACTAGCATTGAACACCCCTCATGACATATCACACTACAAAGTCTACACACACTTGACTGAATTTGTTTATTTTACTGAATTTGTTAGAAAAAAATCTGAAATGTGAAATTTGCAATTATCTTTTATTTTCTGTATTTGTGATATATATATATATATATATATATATATATATATATGTGTGTGTGTGTGTGTGTGTGTTTTTAATTATATAAGTGTCCACATAGACTGGTTGTGTACATTAAGGCAAAGAAACTGAAATTAGTTCATCTGATTTTACTGTATTTGAATCTTCACAAACATGTCCAAAGAACACAAGAAGCATCCATATTAGGGGTCGACCGATATGTGTTTTTCAGGGCCAATGCCGATACCGATTATTACAGATCAAGTAGACCGATAACCAATATTTTGAACCAATATATATGTCTTATATATTAATGTCAAAATTAAGAATAACAAGCGCTCTGACAAAAACTGCCTTTCCTGGTGTTGGTTGAGTGTAGTACTCCCACACTGCACTTTTTACTCTTGTCTTCCTCTGTGCATCCATCTACAATAAGGGTAATATAAAGAGAGAGTTAAAAGTGGGGCCACTGTATGCTTCATGATTAAGCCTATGAATACTGTACTACAGCTAAACAGCTTGAGGAAATGTAAGTATTTGGCTTCAACAATTTACATGTTAGAAATGTATGTGTAATAGCATAACCTCTCATTATTCCTCATTAATTATTTTCTGATGACTAAAACATAACCTACAATAGTAGAGGTGACTATTCAATTCATCATCTAATGCACATCAATGGATTAACTTTAAAAAAATTTATATAATAAGTGTAAATAATTTAATTGTCTTCATAGCTATATTGTAGAAGTTCAGAAGACTGCAACTACTTTCATGAAACTATAACACTAATAGCCTTTTACAGGCACACTTAGTTCAATAGCCTATTGAAATGTCTTGGCCTATGTGACACTAGAAATTTCAGTTAGTTTTAATTTACAGTACAGTGCAAATGAAGGCATAAATCAGTTTAATTTATCTTTTAATCAAATGAGAGTTAAACTCTTTATTTTTTGGCAAAGGGTTTACTATTAAAATTAAAACATGGAAGAAATAGCGTATTGTGTGATTATTCTTTTAAACAAAAGTTGTAATAATTGTTGTAGTAGTATTATGTATATCATACTGCACCACAGTAATATATTTCTGATAATTTCTTTAAGCTAACCCGAACTTATATTTTGACGGTTTGTAATGAGGAACTTTTAAGTTTCTGTAGCCTATGTAAGTGTTTCCCATACATT
>NW_015639777.1:1348167-1348802 GCF_001515625.1 Sinocyclocheilus rhinocerous | reverse complement strand
GAACTTATATTTTGACGGGTTGCCATGAGGAACTTTTAAATTTCTGTAGCCTTATGTAAGTGTTTCCCATACATTGATTTATTTGTGGCGCCCGCCACAGTATCAAAACTGACCGCCACAAATAGATTTTCCAAAAGGCTTTGACTTTGTTGAATAAACATGAGCACTGCACGTTTCAAAATTGAAACCCGGTGCAGGTGTTTTTATATCACTGTATTTCTGAAGGAACCCGACTGTCTTCAGAAAATTTTGGATGTCAATTTTCATTTCATCTTGCATGTAATATCTGATAAAGCAGCGTTTGTGAGTGGAGCGCTGCTTTGTGTACAGCGTTACCGGGGAAACCTTGATCTCTACCAGCGCCTCCTGCTGGCAAAGAATGAATTTGCATGTATATGCCTCCACAAATAGAGTGTCTGTGGGAAACACTGCTATTGTTTTACTCAAATGAAACTGTCAAATGATCATGAAGTGACTCTCAGAGGAAGTCAGAGCAGTTCTGGAGATGTTGTTCATGTATTTATGTCCTCATGTAGTGAGACGTCAGAAGCTGAAATCACGCGAGCGTCGCACGCTTTCTGTGTAGAAAACAAAACCGCGCGTCTGTGCCATTTACATACACAGAGACACGCAGA
>NW_015639777.1:1329839-1348019 GCF_001515625.1 Sinocyclocheilus rhinocerous | reverse complement strand
CCTGAGTAGTATTATGTACATCATACTGCACCACAGTAATATATTTCTGATAATTTCATTAAGCTAACCCGGACTTATATTTTGACGGGTTGCCATTGTTTCTGTAGGTCTATGTAAATGATATGAAGATAGTTTTACTCCAATGAAACTGTCAAATGCTCATGAAGTGACTCTTAGAGGGAGTCAGAGCAGTTCTGGAGATGTTGTTCATGTATTTATGTCCTCATGTAGTGAGACGACAGAAGCTGAAATCACCGCGAGCGTCGCACACTTTGTATGTGTAGAAAACAAAACCGCGCGTTTGTGCCATTTACATACACAGAGACACGCAGAACATGCTGGATTCATATTTAAATAGTATTTTTGCGGCTTAATATTTACAGATACTAGTCCATATCGCGACTATTTAAGTGTACTGACCTACTTTTTATTAATTCATCCAAACTTTGACAAATTCTGTGACATTCCGCGTCATACAGTAAATTCCATTTATATGACTGGATTCCATCCACATTTTCTGCATCGCGGAAATCATAGATAATATTGAGGCGTTTTGAAACTTCAGTGTAACCTTAGTGGATTGTGATTTATTGCAAATTAACCAACGTCTGCTGCTGCCTTACCTTTGAGAGACAACTGATGCGTGACCACTGAAGCAGCTGCAGTTAGCAAGCGCTTTCGGAGTGAGAGTGAATTCCGCACTGATTGGTCGGACTCATGACTCCCAACAAATCAGATGAGCGGTGGGCGGAGACTGCTTTAGGCCACAGAGTGCTGAGTTCTGACAGGCTGCATCAGAGCCAAAGAGAGTGAATTCAGCATTGATTGGTCGGACTCGTGACTCCCAACAAATCAGAGGGGCCGGTGGGCGGAGATTGCTTTAGGCCACAGAGTGGTGAGTTCTGACAGGCTGCATCAGAGCCAAATAGCGTGTTTCAAAATTAAGCTATTTTATCGGCGAATCGGTTTTGAAAACGACCAATACCAATAATCATAAAAATGCTTAATACCGGCGCCAGGCCATAATTGGCCAGGCCGATAATCGGTCGACCCCTAATATATTACATATATTAATACACATATATTAAATTGTTTTTAGATGAGTGTGAGATCAAAGATATAGAAATGAAGATACAGGAGAGTAAGTTGAGGTACCTGAGGAGGAAAATCGCCTCTCTGGCGTCAATGTCCAGCGCAGACTTTGGTCTAAACTCTATCACATTATCTATGATACAAATACATCACAAAGAAAAGGTCTGACAAAAATCACATTATGGAAATAATGTACTACTATAAATGAAGAAAGAGAACCATGTACGCCTAAAATCTAGAAAAACAGATTAAGACCCAGTTCAGGCTATTTAATAGGTATGTAATTTTTTTGGAATTCTTTTGTAAAATTATTTTCCGTTTGATAACACCGTTAACATCTGTAAAACAGGAAGTTTAATGATTTTTTTTTCTTTCTAAAATTCTACTGTTCTGAATGAAGCCCATTTTGACAGATTAAGTTTCAACATGATGTACAGTACATGAGCGTTTCCGTTGATTCACAGTTACATAAGCTCACTCTTCTGTCATGTATTCCCCTCTGATAATATGCAATGGAGATATTAACCAGCAGCAATCGAATCCTTGAGTGTACGGATGTGTGTGTGATTTAATACTGAACGTAAATATCATTTGTACAGGAGTACATAGGCTCACACATGTGTACGTGCTTGCCGACCACACATGCACAGCATAAGCATTAAAATCCACAGGCCCTTTGAGCAGTGGTCACTATCACAATACAGTAATGTAAATCATCCTGTATGGTGATTTCTTTTAATAAAATCACTAAATGCAGTGCAATACACTTTCAGTAGTATTTTACTGTTTTTAGGTCATCGCTGATAAAAAATATCACTGGTATATTAACTACCAGTTAAAAGTTTGGATTGGAATAATTAAGATTTTATGTATAAAATACCCCTATGATGGCAAAGCTGACTTTTCAGCAGCAATTATTGTCTTTAGTCTTCAGTGCCACATGATCCTTCAGAAAACTTTCTAATATGTTGATTTGCTGCTCAACTGTGTTCTTTTTTCAGGATTTTATGATGAATAAAAAGTTCAAAAGAACTGCATTTTGTAAATATAAATATAAATTTATAAATATAATTATGAGGTCAAAATTAAAATTCAATGCAGTATCTAGAAAAAAATCTGATTGTGATTAAACAAAAAAAATGCTAAATAAATGAACAAAAACAATTTTTAAAGCTTGGCCTCCTAAACATTAGATCACTCTCACCCAAAGCAGTTATTGTAAATGAAATGACCACAGATAATAGGTTCGAGGTACTCTCCTTGACTGAAACCTGGCTTAAACCAAATGTACGGATGTGTGTGTGATTTAATACTGAACGTAAATATCATTTGTACAGGAGTACATAGGCTCACACATGTGTACGTGCTTGCCGACCACACATGCACAGCATAAGCATTAAAATCCACAGGCCCTTTGAGCAGTGGGGCAGGACGTGCTGACTCTCATGTCTGCTGCATTACCTAAAGTGAAGGACTTGCTGAGGTTTGGGCTGGCTGGGTCAGCAGGTGCCGTCTGTGCTTTCTTGGTTGTCTGAGAGGACACAGGGGCCAAATGCAGGCTGAAAACACACACACACACACACACACACACACACACACAATCAATCTTGGGCTCCTAAACATTAGATCACTCTCACCCAAAGCAGTTATTGTAAATGAAATGACCACAGATAATAGGTTCGAGGTACTCTCCTTGACTGAAACCTGGCTTAAACCAAATGGCTATATTGGACACACACACACACAATCAATAAGAGAAGACACTAGACACATTAACAGCATACAGGGCATCTCATTATAAATGTATGGATCATATTTCACCCCCAAAATTATAAGTATATATTTATTTTGCATACAGAAAAATATATATATATATATATATATATATATAAAATCTCTCCAATCTTTTGCTCTGGCTACCATGTATAGACCGCCAGGACCGTACGCTGATTTTCTAAAAGAATTTGTGGATTTCCTATTAGAACAATTGGTTAATATTGATAAAGTGCTATCTGTCGGAGAGTTCAACATTCACGTTGATATGATGCTTTAGGACTTGCATTTACAGACTTAATAAACTCTTTTGAGGTCAAGCAAAACGTCACCGGACCCACTCACTGTTTTTTGAATGACATGTTCTCCCGGCGCCTATTTATACTATAGTCGCACCGGTAGTGACGTCATGGGCTGTCGCCGGCCAACGTGTTGTTGGTGTTTTTTCAATGTATGCTTCAGACACGGGTCACGACGAGGCATTCCCCCCATAGCAACCCCTAGAGGACGCAGTTCGAAGTTCCCTTGAAAGGGAACCAGTATGTTCAGCTATAGACAGGCTCTAAAAGCTGCCAGGGCTGAGCATCTCATATTATTAACTCATCGTTATCTCTAGGTCACGTCCCAAAACCCTTCAAGCTGGCAGTTATTATGCTTCTCATTAAGCAACCACAAGATATCTGTGAAGAATTTCAGTGAGGTTTCAGGTCCCATCGTAGCACAGAAACAATTACAAATGACTTGCTTCTTGCATCAGACCAAGGCTGCATCTCATTAATAGTTTTACTTGATCTTAGTGCTGCGTTCGACACTATAGATTATGATATACTCATAGATTGATTACAAAACGATATGGGTATTAAGGGACAGGCTTTAAGAAGGTTTAGATCCTACCTGTCCGACTGTTACCACTTTGTTTATTTAAACGGGAAATCATCTCAATTAATGCCAGTAAAGCATGGAGTGCCACAAGGATCTGTCTTAGGCCTTCTGCTATTTTCAATATACATGTTGCCACTTGGTAATATTATCAGAAAATATAAATTTCCATTGTTATGCTGATGACACTCAACTATACAGTACATTTCAACAAGACCAGATGAAACTAATGAATTATCTAAGCTAACAGAGTGTGTTAAAGTGTATGACCAATACATTTCTCCAAATAAAATCAGATAAGACAGAGATATTACTTATTGGACCAAGAAACAGTACACAGAATCTCTTCACAATTTGCATCTAGAAGAATGCACTGTTACTTCCTCTACAGTCAAAAACTTGGGTGCTATATTAGACAGCAAATTGTCTTTTGAAAATCATATTTCACATGTAACAAAAACAGCATTCTTCCATTTTAGAAACATCGCCAAGCTATGTGGAGTCCTTACCAGGTCAGGAAAATATGATCATATTACCTCAAATTTACAATCTCTACACTGGCTAGTTAGTGGCTACATATTAAGATATTTATCAGTTATTACATTATGATTATATATATTCAGTGGCATAAAATGGTCTTTAAAATGACAATAGTATCGCTTATCGCAATTATTTCTGCGGCAATATATCGCACAACAAAAAGTTGTTATCGTGACAGGCCTAGTTATAACATATTGCTACTTACTTATAAGGTCCTAAATGGTTTAGCTCATGCCAACCCTGAACCAACATGCAAAGTAATGTCAACTACGTCGTAAAAACATCAAATTTTCCTTGCATTACTATAAGTTTAATCACAACTCTTAAACGCTGTTAATCGTGTTCAACATTTCTTTTTGAATACATGTAATTAACTAACTGTATGATTTTTACCATCCTAGAACCATACATTTCTGCCATATGGACATCACCTTGACATAGTCACCACTGATAAACTACTCCTAAATGTACTGTAAACTCCTAAACTTTCATTTTCTGTGAAGCTACTTTGCAACAATGTGTATTGTGAAATTATTATCATTATTATTATTATTTGTAAAAATGTAACTCTTTACTGTCACTTATGATCAATTTAATATGCCCTTGCTGAACATTAATTTCTTTCATAAAAATTAAAAAACAGTTGCGTTTTCATATTTTGGTGATATAGTGATATACATTAGGGCTGCACGATAAATAATCGCACGATATTTAATGCGCATCTCGTCAGTAAAGCCGGTTCTGTAATCAGCGGTAAATCTCTACACGTGCGTGCTTTCACGTGGAGGAGAGATGCGCATTAAATATCGTGCAATATTTATCGTGCAGCCCTAATATACATGCATACATATACATATAATATATAATAATAATAATAATATATATAATATCTCCACCAAAATTTACTGAACAAGAAAATGTAATGATCATAATCCTTCCAAATTGAAAGTCTTCCTCATTCTTTAGATATGCAGAATACTGGTCAAATAACAATGCTCTTTGTTTTGGCCCACTCAGAGCAGCTGACACCAGCTCAGAACACAATCACAGCCCAATGTCAGCGCCACCCCCCACTCACAGACTTCATCAGATCTGCTGGAGCTTATCAGTTTACTATATTCAACCAATCTGCATTGTCTTAAAACATCCACATACACAAATTAATGTCCTCATTTCCTGACCTATATTTAAACATGATCTATAACTTCTGCCAACTTTTATAAAGAATATCTCTTTGGATTTGAGACTTTAGTCTTTGCAACTTTACAGATCTTCTTTATGCACCAAGAGCTTGTAACACTCTAAAGAGAAAGGAAAAAATGAAATCGCATCATATGACCCCTTTAACAACAATAAAATAGCAAACATGTGCATAACTGCCCTGGAGTCATAAAACAAATGACACCAAAACAAATGAAACAGACGTGGTCTGTTCCCAGTGGCGGAAGTGCCAATACCACCAAGAAAGCTTTTTATAACCTGCATTTGTTGTGTTTACTAGGGTGGGACAAAGGCTTATTGTGTAAGGCATTGTGCTGAACACACAGGCAGTGTATGAAGTGTGCCATAGGGCTGTTTGCCCACTCACTGCATCAATACTAGACTGAGAGCTTCTGTGCACAAGATGATCTATAAAAACATATACAAACAGCAGACTCTTTAAGGGATTTTGGCATGGCATGGGCCACACTGTAACTCTCAACAGAACAAGGTCAGGAGCACCAAAACTGATATTTAGATATTTGTCAAATATACCTGGAAATTGGTGAGACATCATCTTGCTCTTTTTCCACAGTGATGTATGTCTCTGAAAATGCTTCCCTCCAGAACGGGTGAGATAATAAATGGTCCCAGCTTAACCTACAGATGACAGTAATATAGGAGATCCACAGATGAAGCTACAGTGCTAATGTAATGTGACAGGTTCAATGGTGTGGAAGGAATTAATGTTTTCATTGCAGGTCACATCATTCATAGTCTCTGAGCAAAAGTCTGAGACTATGAATTGCATAATTTATTTGGAATTAAAGAGCTGAAAAGATTATTTGGTGTCTATCATTGTACTGTCTAACTCATATTCATAAGTCTCCTGACTACAAGCAAGAAAAATTATTGGATTAACACTTCCTTAACTCTAAGAAGAGACTGAGTAAAATAAATATTTGACCTTTTCACAGGGTCTTTCTGAAGTAAGCCCATTACTAGGCTCTCAAACTCTGGACTGGGCTGTGAGAAAGCAGGTTCTTGAAAAGAAAAAGTATGTAATTAAATGTTTAATAAAAGGAACACTTAAAACAGTACAATATCTTTAAGTTGAGGTGTCAGACCTTTTTGTCTTAGGGGTGGAGGACCTTCATTTAAAATGAGATCAACTAGACCGGTCATACTCTCAGAGACAAAGGGTGGTTTTCCTAGGAAACAAAAAAGACAATGAGACAGAGAACTAAAATTAAAAATTAAAAATCAATCTGACCAGAAAGCATTTTGCTAAGGCAAAAGCTGTGGATTAAGATAAAATGAGTAACCTGTGAACATCTCATATAGGATGCAGCCTAAAGCCCACAGGTCACTGCAGACACTGGTGTCTGCTCCTCTCAGCACCTCAGGAGCACAATACACAGGAGAACCTGCCAGAGCAACATCTTATGACAAATCATACAAGCGCACAGTGAAAAAGCGCAAACTTACTTCATGTAAGATCTGGATCATATTAGATAGATGACTGAGAGAAAGTACTGAATTTAGCTGACCTTTAATTCTGTTCTTGATGTTTTGTGGAGAGATAATATTCTCCTTGCTGTCTCCAGCTCCCATCTCCTCTGCCATCACAAGAGAGAAGAACTCCTCCAGACTTTCTCCTTGAGCTTTGGCCAGGCAGAAATTAGAGTACTTCAGAGTTCCTGGTCCATCCAACAAAATCTGGGAATACACAGGGGCATTAGCTAGGGTTGAAAAAAATAAAACGCAAAAATTGGCATATAAACTGAACCTTTCCTCTCATGTGGCTTAGTGTTTGTTTAAATAACAAGGAGTAGTTATTTTATTTATATAGCACTTTTCTAACCTCAAGATTGCTTGTATAAACAAAACTTAAAAACAAACATCTTAAATAAAAGACAGATGCTTATACCTTTGCAGGTGTGAGATCCGAGACAACAATGCCTGAGTCGTGGATGTATTTAAGACCCTTCATCAAGTCGATGGAAAACTCTCGCACTACTTCCTCAGACAGGCACTCATCTTGAGCAACCAGCGCTGCCAGAGATCCACCTAGAAAAAAATGCAATTGCAACAAAGGTAAAACCAAACAAAATGATCAAAACATAAGCATTAAGCATTTCCATACCTAAAAAAGCAAGACGGGGGATTAAAGCAGACTTAGTACACAGATAAAAGTGTATTAAATTTTTAGGGATATCACCAGTTTTACTTTGGTATCATTGGGATACTATGTTTTATTAATATTTAAATAATAATAATTATTATTATTATATTTTGTTTTCATTTTATTTAAAGTTTTAGCCATTTTTGTTTTTGTAAATTTTATTATTTTTATTTAAAAAAAATGTTTTTTTAATTTATTAATTTTTTTACTATAATAATCCTGGATCTCACCTGTGCACATCTCCACCACCAGCCACAAATGGTTGCTAGTCTCATACCATTCATAAAAAGACACCACGTTGTCATGCTTAATGTCATGAGCAAGTCTCACCTGTGGAGATAATGTGACATTTATCAAACACAAGAGTACAGTGTGAGGCAACCTCTTTGATGTGCATGAAATATATTGCTCAAAACAAACAGCTGAACAAATATTGCGTTTACACACATGGTTTGTGAGTTCAGGTCTCTTGGATTTGTCACTGCAGATGATAGCCACGAAATGTATGCTGCCTTTACTTCTGCCCTTATAAACCACCGATCTGTTACCTCTCCCGATCTCTTCATACAAAATAAAGTTCTCCATCTATGCAGTGATGAAAACACGGACATTAAAGCCAAAACAAAACACATGCCAGTTTTGAAATTCAGTTTTTAGATGCATAAGAACCAAATAAACACACCTGCAGAGACTCGCGTGAGATCACAGGCAGTTTACTGCACTAACTACTAACAACTTCCTGACCATAAGGACACTACAAAAGTTCAATATTTCAGACACGGAGCGATTAACACCATATTTTAAACATTTCCCGGTTCTTTTGTAATATTTTAACAATATATTTGGGCTTAAATACGGCGTAATTGTCTTTTGCATAAGTTTCTTACGCGCCGGTAGAAAACTGACAAACGGAAACACAATTAGAAGCGAAACCAACTCGCATGAGGGGAAGTCACCTCAGTCATAAAATCAAACCGTTTAAAAATAGCAAGTTTAATTAAAATTGGATAATTTAATTGAATTTTTACTTAAAAACTGTATCCAAAATGTTAAGTCTGTGTATATATAAAATACCCACATGCATTTTTCTCATCTGTTTTTAACTTTGAAGTATTCATACACCCCTACTATTGGACGGTCCCTCGTTGCTAGGATACGGAAGAGGACGCATCGTTACGTTTAGGAATTGGAAACAGGTTCCACTGAGCATGCGCACCCGAATACTAACCTTATCCTGTTACATACACCTGCTTCTTTGTTTTTATTGTTGGCATATACATTTTTGCTAAATGTTTAATATTATGTAACCATTAAACATTTAGCAAAATAATAATAATAATAATGCCAACATTAAAAATAAAGAAGCAGGTGCTTTGTTGTTCAAATTAGGTTTGAATGTTATTGAATAAGTGAGGAAATTGAGGAAGGAAATAGGATATTGAATTAAATGATATATGAATTAGGATATTGAGGAAGGAACCTATGTGTGTACAGTAGACTTAAATGTTCATTAATGATTTTCTAAAAGTTTGTTTGATTTTATTCTTTTGCATTTTATTTTGTTGTATTTTGCACAACTGCGCTATGCAAAACAATCATACCAATAAACTAGGCTATTTTTAAAACTAAAATTAAATGTACACTATTTGATCATAAAGAGAATGAATAAAAAGAGGGGAAACGGTCAAATACGTCTTGTTGTCTTCAAAATGTGAAGGAGTTGCAAAAGCTCAACAGTGAGGATGGGGAGTGGCGTGACGCTCAGAAGAGAACGTGTAGCGTGTGATACCGGCTTTTCGGGGAGAGAGAGAGAGAACGTGTAGCGTGTGATACCGGCTTTTCGGGGAGAGAGAGAGAGAACGTGTAGCGTGTGATACCGGCTTTTCGGATGAGATTCTGGGCATCATAACGTCCTTAGTATTGGGAAGAGCACATCTTCTTTATTCGTCCTTCTTGCGCTCAGAGCTTCGTTGAGGTGAATTACAGATGTTCAGATCTCCTAAAAACAGAGATATCAAACTGGACAGGATCGCTGTGCTACTTTTCATACAGCAGCAGGTCTATTGAAAGGGAGCCGGGGATCACTGGCTTTGTTCTCGGATTATTACGAAATAATGTCAACTACGTCGTAAAAAGTTTGTCGGTTAAACAGCCTACCGAATATTTTGCTTTAGCTGCTTTGGAAAAAAACAGGATTGTCTTCAACGACTTTAACGACTTTTCAAGTAAACCTGCATCCCATCTGGACTATTTATTTTTGCTTAAAGGACAACATTCATCTTATGGTAAGATATCATACATCCTTATAGCTACACAAACACCCACATCGCCTTTGATAAATATGTTTAGCCAGTGCAAATGACCAACATTGTGTATTAAGGCTGCCTAATAGCCTACACCTCCTGGTTGTGTCCCAAAATCTAGTGAGCTGCCTAGCTAGACAGCTGACCGGAACTTGCCTAATGATGGCCAAACGTTCGTTTAGGGTTTTTGGCACATCCTTAAAGGGGTCATATATGATGCTTTTTTAAAGATCATTATTTTGTGTATTTTGGTGTAACAGAATATGTTGACATGCTTTAATGTTCAAAAAACACATTATTTTTCAAATACTGTACATTATTGTAGGTCCTATATGCCCCGCCTCTCTCAAACGCTTCGTTTTCTACAAAGTCCCGCCTTCCGACAAGCGCAGTCTGCTCTGATTGGCCAGCTGACCCAGTGCATTGTGATTGGCCGAACACGTGATGTAGATATGTGGGGGCGTGTTAGAACGAGCCGTTTTAGGTAGGCGTGGCAGAGTCTTAACTTTGATAAAGAATATCTCTTTGGTTTTGAGACTTTAGTCTTTGCAACTTCAGGGATCTTATCTATGCACAATCCGCTTGTAACACTCCAAAGAGAAAGGAAAACTTGAAATCGCATCATATGACCCCTTTAACTTTAGATGCTGCTTTGCTGGTCTAGGACCAGCCTGGTTTGTTGGCTCGTTTTTGGGGGACTTTTAGGGCACCTTTCAACTTGGACAGGCTGTAAGACCATCTTAAAGTCCCCCACCCCCCAAAAAAAACCTGGAGGCTGCCTTATTTTATTTATTAATTTATTTTATTTCACTCTCAATGGAGAAGCATTTATCCTATTACTTGACAAGCCAAACACTACAAACTTAAGCCAGCAACGTTTAATAAGCTCACAGTACAACCCAAGAATCCGATTACAAGAATCTAATTTCTTTCATACTTTTAAGATTTGATTTCATTCATGTTACAGCAACCCATGGTGAAACTGAGACCATACTTGACCTTTCGAGTAAATGAGTGACAAGAAGCAATATCTGTCCTCCATTTGTCTATACTTTTAAGTTCTGAGTCCAAATTTGATGTTTTTTTTAGAATACATTGAGCCTCATCAGATGGAAAACATGCACTTCTGAAACTAAAATTAGTTTTTTTTTCTAGGTAATGTAGTGGAGAAAATGACAGTGATACCCTATACAAGCAGATGGAAAAAAGTTCAAGACCCCTTGGTCCCACTATTTTGGTGATGATATCACACAAGGCATGTGCCCATCAAGAGGACAGGGTTACTGCCCATGCAAAAATAAACATGATGAAACATAAGAGGTGAAACTTTGAGGTGAAATGTTTATTTGCAAGTCAGTGATCCAAAATCATCTGATGTCATATTGTATAAATTCCACTGAATTATAATGTTGACAACTGAATATAATGAATACATAGTGTTCTGAGTCTGACTGCCATGTCTCCTAAAACATCAAGTTATTTTCACAGCTGTATCCCAAAGGTCTGCTGATGTCAGATCAGATTTAATCTATGTCACGCATGTACTAAACTTCAGAATATCAGTGCTTATGCTCTGCTCCTGTGTGCTGTGTTGCACTGAGGATCGTGTAGAAACCTGAAGTGAAACAGAAAGTGCATGATTTCTAATCCTACAGACTACATCCTTGCCGAATTTCTTCATATTGCATAATAGCATCATATGCCTGAATATAAGAATGTCTCACTTTTGTTTCATAGTCGTATGAATTGCAGACAGCTGGGTCCTCCCTAGAGACCAAGAAAGCTTATAAAGAGAGACATATGAGTGCACTCTTTCCTCCAGGGTTATTTGTTTCTGCATGTGATGAGCACGTGTGCTTGAGTTCATGCTGTAACAGCTGAGATGGTTTATTGCGCTCAGTCATATGTCCTCTCACATAGAGGTCAAGCTCTCTTTCGCTCACAATAACTATAGCTTTCTGGGTGCTTGGATTTTTGAAAATTCACACTTGAAAATATTAGATGACAAAAAAGAAGTGACTTGATCTTTTGACCTTTTTTGTATTCCTGGTGTGGGAATAGTTTCTTTGCTCTTGTCTTCTCTGACTTATTAGGTTTTTTTTTTAAACGATGATGGTATTGCTTTCATATTTTAAAGTGATTTTGAGTGACATGTACATTTGTAATGCACCAATATTCAAATTCTAGTGATTCATATGCCAATAAATACTTTTTGACCAATAACAAATGCATTTTAAATTTGACAATGTTCTGCTCTTTGGTATAAATCTATTTAAAAATGATACACAAAAATTTTTGTTTTTAAATGCTACAAGTGAATTTAGTCATCACAACAATGTGAAAAATTGATATTCATTTTGATGTTGGCTAGAAATTACATTTAACAGTGCTATTAAATATATATATATGTATGTATATGTATATGTATATATATATGTATATATGTGTGTGTGTGTGTGTGTGTTTTTTTAAATATTAACTTTAAGTGAGCGTTAGATGTTGGTAAAGGTGATCTAAAAGTAAAAATAGGGTAAATGCATGTGCAATTAAATATCCAATATTTGCAGATAACTGATAAATACAAATAAATATTATAATTTTTGCCTGATCTGTATATCAATATATCATGCATCCCTAATGTAAATGATACTGTTTGTAAGGGTTGTTTATTTATTTTTACCCATTTGTTTGTCCATTTGCAGACACATCAAATACATCATGTAAATGCATTTTCGATTTCCTGTCTTTGATTCCCGGATTACGAGACATTATAGAATTTTTCATAACCTGTTTGGTAGATAGACAGACATCTACATTTTAATAATGAGCTACTTTTTAATAATATAAGCAATGTAACTGATAGCCTAGGTAATGCCCCTGTCTGCTCAGAGCGCTTTGAGAGGTGAAAGGCCGCAGACTTGAAATGCACTCAATTGATTTTTCTTAAAGAGTTCATTCTGGATGCTCATTGTTGTCTTGATTGCCATCTCATGAAGGTCACATGTTACCTCTGAAGAAACTCTGCTCTTTCTTTTGCTCGTCGTTCTGAATCTCGAGAGAATAAAGAGAATTGAGCTTCTTGAGTCACTCAGTGTGCGCTTAGACAGACCTCCTCCACTATCTGCAATCTGTGTTTGACAGCATATGATAAGATATTGGATTTGGGTTGGTATGTGTAATCTTGTTATATCTGTGGCTTTTCAAACATCACATCATGGGTCTGTTTCAGATTTCAGCATCACAATCTGTCTGATGGTAGTTATCGTACAAATTGTATACACATCCGCACACTCGTGCACCAGACCTTGGTTTGGTGGAATGTAGTTTGTGCTTTATCAAAGCAGCTAGCTAATGTACTATAAACATTAAATGTAAGTAAGGTCATAGCAACACGGCAAAAATACAGCCACATGCTATTAATAGAGCTGACTTCCTGTTCCTGTTCCTGTTCCTTTACTTCTCAGATGATTTAAAGAGTTTTAGCAGAATACTGTTTGGGGTTAGTAAGTGTTTTTTTTTTTTAGAAACATATTATACTTGCAATCAGCAAGGATTAATTGCTAAATTGATCAAAAATGACAGTAAATATTACAAAAGATTTTATTTTATTTTGTCGTCATTTTTTATTCTTTTTATTCATGAAAAAGACTTTAAGAAATTTAAATGTATCTCTATTTCCACAAAAAAATAATAAGCAGTACAACTGTTTTCAACATTGATTATAATGAGAAATGTTTCTTGAGCACCAAATTGGCATATTAGAATGATAAAATGAAATTCTGAAAGATCATGAGACACTGAAGACTTTTAAAATATTAAATATATACTGCAAAAACATTTTGTTTTTTGTAATAATATTTCACAGTATTACTGTTTCTACTTTTAACATAAATTTTTAATGGTAGTCTACATGAGATCATCCTGGTTTTGCATTTGCATTTTTTTTTCATATGTTGTTTTAAAATTGTTGCATTTGTCTTATAGGGTCTTTGGATTTCTAAGATGTTTTGACACATTTTGGAAACATAATAATCAGTTATTCTGGGTAAATAATCTATAGTCAACACTTATCTTTCTATAATTCCTTTAATTACACAGATAAAACTAAAGAGAGACTTCAGAGGGACATTCACAGATGATAATAGATCAGTTAGATCTTTGAGACCTTAGAAATGCATGCTGAATAAAACAGGAATTTGTTTAGTCAAGTTTCCAACTGAGGTCCCTTACAGTGGTCTCCTAGCAACCGTAATCCAATCGGAATTTTTTTTTCCCTTTAATAACACAAGGCCTCCTCATGTTTACATTGTCTGTCCTGTTAAGAATGAGTGAAACAAGCCCAGATCTGTCTTAAATAGACTAGATGAGCTGTTGCTTCTATCTAATGAGCTTTATTCACGTTTCCCAAAAATCCGCTTTTGTGTTGAAGCTCTGCTTCTCTGTCGATTCTTTCCCAATCACAGAAATTAGCTAACACAGAGTTCATGCCATCCTCTCTCTCTCTCTGAACGGTTGGGAAATACAAGGCCTGAATGGAAGCCAACAAAGGCTTGAGGAGGAGAGCTGAACTTTGCAAATATTTTCCACATCATTTGCTTGTTGAACCAGCATGCTTGGGAATCTGAGTGACAAAATGACAAGTTAAGGCAGAAAGAAGGGGAATTATTGTGATGGAGGTTAATAAGCTACAGTGAGCCCTATCTATTTATCTTAAAGAGTGCTCCTTTGTGTCGAGCGAGAGGGTGTGGAGGCCTGGAGGGGGTAGGGCTTTAGCCCCTGACCTGTGGCCTCCCGCATGGCCCCTGCTTTTAAAGACGTTCCCAGAAATATTATAAGAGGAGACTGCTTGTCCGAGAGAGTTTGAGTACTAAGCTCTCTCTCTCTCTCACTTGTTAAACTTTGTTGGAGCATTAAAGCTTTTATAGCATTAAAGCTACAGTTGATTCTGCTGTGAACTAAGTAGTCACTTTATTAATAGTTTATGGACATCTTTCTGCACATGGCTGGTGGATAATGTGTTGTAAGGTCATGATATTCCCAAAACAGCCTTTTAGTTTGTATGGTGGGCAGATTATTGATTCCTGGTTGAGTTTCAGTTAAATTGATGAAAATTGAATATTGTTACATTATACGATAAATCTAGAGCATGTCCATGTTTTTAACATATGTTTATAGTATAGTTTTCATAAAGACAATGAATCGCCTCTTACCAAATCATTACTGTTATTTAAAAAATTATAATTTGTATTACTGTAATGTAGAAGAAAAAAAAATGTCATGCATTGATAGGCCATGGTAGTAATTGCAGTAATTGATTTATTTTATCAAGTTAAGTTTTATTTAATTTATTAATAAAAATTAAATATTTGTGGATGATTTTTATTACAATACATTACTATATGAATAAAAAATGTCACAATGCAAAACGTCTTGATAATCCTAAAAACTGGTGTAGTTTTATTTATGCAATAATTTTTAAATAATTTAATATTTTTTTTTAAAACTTTTTTTTTTTACTTTTAGGGTGAAATATTTGATCAAATTATGTATATGTTTAATTTAAAAATAAAAATGAAATTGTTGGGACAAGACAGGATAATTTACAGTACATTAATATATATGTCACTTTTTTAATTTTAGGGTGCAATATTTGGTCATTTTCTTTGTAATATATATTTTTTAATAATTTTGATTTTAGGGTCAGCAGGTGTTTTGTTTTGAGTATATACTGCTTGTTTAATAGAATTCTTTGATGTGTTTTTCATTTGCCTGCATCTGATCTTAATAGCTGGGTTTTATAGACAGATGAGAGGTTAAAAGCATCACATAACCTCTGTAGAACATGAGACGGGTCTGGGCCGCAGGGTGTGAAAGAATGGTGTTGAATGGAGACCAAACTATTGATCCACCTCAAGGGAGCTGTGGTGAATATAGTCTATTACTCACACATTGACTGAATATCCTATGATAACAGAAAGATGCCAAAATGTTTGCCGAAAGATAACAATAAGATTTTCTAACAGAAATGCTGGTATTCAATAGATAAACTAAAAAGTAACATGATTTGACATACAGTCTATCACAAACAATGTGGGGCATATT
Source organism: Sinocyclocheilus rhinocerous (assembly GCF_001515625.1). Taxonomy (NCBI): domain Eukaryota; kingdom Metazoa; phylum Chordata; class Actinopteri; order Cypriniformes; family Cyprinidae; genus Sinocyclocheilus; species Sinocyclocheilus rhinocerous. The sequence continues at coordinate 1,331,945 of NW_015639777.1, read as the reverse complement.
GTAAGCTGTCAGAATTAGATGAGAACAAAATGCATTCATTATTTGTCTCTTCTTGTGTAATCATGTTTGGATGACAATCATAATCTGTGTAATCTCACTTATTTTGTTTTTGATACGATACCGATACTTTTAAAGGCCAGTATCGTCGATATCGATACCGATACGATACTTCTAAAATTAACTTTTAAACTGTGAAATGTATTAAATTATTAGATTACTAAGAGTAAAATGGGTAATGATACCTCAATATGAACTTTTAACGATCAATTTAAATAAATGTAATTGCACAAACTATGTAGGCTACAATTTCAATTTGTTTATTGAGAAATAACTCAAGCATATATGTTTCATTCTGTCCTCTGATATGCATTGTTCTGAGCTGCTGTTCCCAAAAGCATAAATTTCTTACTTTTGGTAAACGCAGCCCTGTTTGAATACACTGCCAGAAGTGAGTGAACGCTCTCTGTGATTGATTGGTTCCGTCTTGCAGCATTTGCATGTGTTCAGATGAGCAGGAAAATAGTTATTCTATCCTATACAATTATTCGCTAACATAGGTTATTTATCCAATTCAATGGGTTTTATAGACAGATGAGAGGTTAAAAGCATCACATAACCTCTGTTTTACATTAACAATGTAATCAATATTCTGTTTATTAAAGCCAAGTATGAATCTCATCAAGTTAGTGTTTTTAAGCATTTTACATTTATTCCAAAATAATAACTCAAGGCAGTAACAATTTAAACAATATATTTTGTTTGTGAACTTATGTTCACCTATTCTTTTTAATAGTTAACTTTTAACTATATTTGAATTTTTCGTATCATCAGTCATCAAAGCTCATTAAATATTGGTCACAGACACAGAGATTTACTTTAAATTTCACCAAGCTGATTGTTCACTAAAATATCCCTCAGATCATTTTTTTCAGGCCATTTTAAGTCTGATTTTGAGGTAACAAAGTGATAATATCTAAGTGTGTGAGTTGTTTACTTACTTTTTTTAATGAGTCTTCCCATTAATGCCATATTGTTCATTCAGACTGATTTGCGAACGCGGAACATGCATGAACATAAGAGGCGGGATTTATCGCATGAACCAATCACAGCTGAATATAACCAGTCATGTCCAATTGCGATGGAGGCACTGTCTCCTCTCATGTCATTTTCCCCCCATTCATTCTCAGTTACCCCCAACCAAACTCACTGCATGCTTTAGGAGGTCTGTTAAAACTCAATATGAACATAAGAGGCGGGATTTATCGCATGAACCAATCACAGCTGAATATAACCAGTCATGTCCAATTGCGATGGAGGCACTGTCTCCTCTCACGTCATTTTCCCCCCATTCATTCTCAGTTACCCCCAACCAAACTCACGGCATGCTTTAGGGGGTCTGTTAAAACTCAATGGGCTCAGGGGAGATGAGAGAGACGCGAACTCCCACTGTAACACTACACACTGGTGTCGCTGTTGGATAATGTTTCATTAGAAAAACGAGTGATTTATACACTTTTTTTATTTTGTAATATTGGCATTGTTGTATTTTTGTACTACGAATTCTTTTTTCTCATCCAATATTTTGAGGAGACACTGCCTCCCTTGCCTCCTCGGAGGAAACGTGCCTGATATATATATATCCTGTATGGGGTTGAATTGACTTTGATATGAACAAGCAGAATCTTGTTGCTGCAGGCACAAAAACGAAAATGGTTTTGTAATCCTGTATTTTGTTTTGCTTAATGTTGGATTTTAAGGTGAATGTGATGTTGAGGGCAGGTTTGTTTTTTATAGTAGCTTGCATTCATGTGTCTTACAGTGAGAAGTGCTCATGTGGCCACACCACAAGACCTGCCCCGGGCCGATGATGTCATGAGAACACTCCTGACACATGGATGACTCTGTGTTTTTTTTGTTGTTGTTTTTTTGGACTTAAACTTCTTGGTTTAAATTGTATTGTTAGGGTCAGGATTAGTGGTCAACCGATATATCGCAAAGGCCGATATATCGGCTGATATTTGGCATTTTTCAAATATCGGCATCGGCCAATACGTTTTTCTGTTTGGCCGATGTGTTCGAGGCGGGACTTTTATTTTGACGGCGCTG